>NW_027169352.1:0-25000 GCF_036898095.1 Palaemon carinicauda
ATTCGCTTAGATATTTACATTATTTCTATAGTCTTGAACACTTCTTAGGGATTACAGTTGAAATCTATATGGATTAAACCGTAAAAATCGAATTCAAAGGAAATGATTATGAGCAAATATTTTCAAATGCAGTTTCCTTAAGTCCAATCCTTTTCCACCATATCTGACTGTTCTACGCAATTACAAATTCCATAAGGATAAACAACATAGGTGACAACGCATTCCCTTGTAGTACCCTACTGTTCACTGAAAATTTATTTGATAAAATAATAATAATAATAATAATAATAATAATAAGTACCTTGGTAAACCTTGCATATCGATTTTCAGCAAAACATTTGAGGATAGACCTGATGTTATCAGTTACCAGTTTCATTTTTCTAAATTGCATTTTCCCCTGGCACTCAGACTTGGAATTAGTTGATCATTTTTATCATGGTGTGTAAAATACTGATCTGGCCTTATTGATGTCAACAACGTTTGGTGTTTTGTTTTTATACATTTTAAATTACACTCCTTTCAATTGCGACGATTAGGGTATAAACCTCTCTCTCTCTCTCTCTCTCTCTCTCTCTCTCTCTCTCTCTCTCTCTCTCTCTCTCTCTCTCTCTCTCTCTCTAGGTCTGAATGTACGAGGTATGTTTCTAAAAAATCTTTGAAAGAATATTTTTGATTATTTTTTTTCTGTTGAGACTATAATGATAATCCTCTCTCTCTCTCTCTCTCTCTCTCTCTCTCTCTCTCTCTCTCTCTCTCTCTCTCTCATCAGATTCGATCCAATCAGCCACCTCGTGGAGTAAGGAGACCCCAATTCTACTTCCTCGGCCGAGACAATTCTTCCCCGTTATAGATTAAAAGTAAAAACTAAAAACTGAGTTCGGAAATTCAAATATACCAACGCAAGCGGGAAGAACTGGGCAATGGGGAAGAAAAGGAGTCGAGGAGAATAGATATGGTTTTATGGAGAGAAGAAGAAGAAAAAGATGCTGTGGGAAGCGAAGGAAAAAAAAAAACATGAGAGCGAAGACCTTTACATCTAGACAGTCTGACCCCCACCTCCTCTCCTCTAGTCTACAGTATCCTTCTTCCACGCTACTTCCTTCCCCTACCCTTCACCAGCCCCCTCCCCTCGTGACGTCAAGAATGGGGGCCGCTGAACCCAAATCATGCTGCTGGTGTTGCTGCTGCCGCTGCTGCTGCCATTGTAGGCGGAGATCGTCTATACTCTATGGAGGAGGAGATAGAACCGTCAAAGGAAAAAAAAAATGATGAGAGCAAAGTAAAGGATGTGAAAAAAGAACTGTCAGTTCTTGTCACTTACTGCAAGGCGCAATCTTCTATCTGTCTGCTGTTATGTGTTGTCTGTTTTCTGTCTGTTATTATGTGCTGGCTGTCTCAAAAGGGAAAAAAATGATGAGAGCAAAGTAAAGGATGTGAAAAAAGAACTGTCAGTTCTTGTCACTTACTGCAAGGCGCAATCTTCTATCTGTCTGCTGTTATGTGCTGTCTGTCTGTCTCTCTGTTATTATGTGCTGGCTGTCTCAATTCTTGTCACTTACTGCAGGGCGCATTCTTCAATCTGTCTACTCTTATGTGCTGTCTGTCTGTTGTTATGTGGTTTATGTCTGTGCCTGTCTGTCTGTCTGCTCTTGTGCTGCTGCTATCTGTCTACTGTTATCTGCTGTCTGCCTGTCTGTCTGTCTGCTGTTATGTACTGTCTGTCTGTCTGTCTGCTCTTGTGCTGCTGCTGTCTGTCTGCTGTTATGTGCTGTCTGCCTGTCTGTCTGTCTGCTGTTATGTACTGTCTGTCTGTCTGTCTGCTCTTGTGCTGCTGCTATCTGTCTGCTGTTATGTGCTGTCTGCCTGCCTGTCTGTCTGCTGTTATGTACTGTCTGCCTGTCTGTCTGCTCTTGTGCTGCCGCTATCTGTCTACTGTTATGTGCTGTCTGTCTGTCTGCTGTTATGTACTGTCTGTCTGTCTGTCTGTCTGCTCTTGTGCTGCTGCTATCTGTCTACTGTTATGTGCTGTCTGCCTGTCTGTCTGTCTGCTGTTATGTACTGTCTGTCTGTCTGTCTGTTCTTGCGCTGCTGCTATCTGTCTACTGTTATGTGCTGTCTGCCTGTCAGTCTGTCTGCTGTTATGTACTGTCTGTCTGTCTGTCTCCTCTTGTGATGCTGCTATCTGTCTGTTGTTATGTGCTGTCTGCCTTTCTGTCTGTCTGCTGTTATGTACTGTTTGTCTGCTGTTATGTACTGTCTGTCTGTCTGTCTGCTGTTATGTACTGTCTGTCTGCTGTTATGTACTGTCTGTCTGTCTGTCTGTTCTTGTGCTGCTGCTATCTGTCTGATATTATGTGCAGTCTGTCTGCCTGTCTGTCTGCTGTTATGTACTGTCTGTCTGCTGTTATGTACTGTCTGTCTGTCTGTCTGTCTGTTCTTGTGCTGCTGCTATCTGTCTGATATTAAGTGCAGTCTGTCTGCCTGTCTGCTGCCATGTACTGTCTGTCTGCTGGTATGTGCAGTCTTTCCGGATGTCTGCTGCTGTGTGCTGTCTGCCTGTCTGCTGTCATGAGCTGTTTGCATTTCTGTCTGATCTCTACTGCTGCTATCTGTCTGTCTGTCTGCTGTTATGTGCTGTCTGTCTGTCTGTCTGCTGTTATGTGCTGTCTGTCTGTCTGTCTGCTGTTATGTGCTGTCTGCTGCTGTCTGCTCCTACTGGAGACTAATAATGAGTTCATGCTGTACATTATAATAGAGGACTTTGCAAACGCAAAAGCGTTTTTGGATGAATGGCTGTCGAGCAGAGAGAGAGAGAGAGAGAGAGAGAGAGAGGAGAGAGAGAGAGAGAGAGAGAGAGAGAGAGAGAATCTATACTGTGGTATTCAGCCAGCTCTGAGAGAGAGAGAGAGAGAGAGAGAGAGAGAGAGAGAGAGAATCTATACTGTGGTATTCAGCCAGCTCTGAGAGAGAGAGAGAGAGAGAGAGAGAGAGAGAGAGAGAGAGAGAGAGAGAGAGAGAGAGAGAGAGAGAATCTATACTGTGGTATTCAGCCAGCTCTGAGAGAGGGAGAGAGAGAGAGGAGAGAGAGAGAGAGAGAGAGAGAGAGAGAGAGGGAGAGAGAATCTATACTGTGGTATTCAGCCAGCTCTGAGAGAGAGAGAGAGAGAGAGAGAGAGAGAATCTATGCTGTGGTATTCAGCCAGCTCTGAGAGAGAGAGAGAGAGGAGAGAGAGAGAGGAGAGAGAGAGAGAGAGAGAGAGAGAGAGAGAATCTATACTGTGGTATTCAGTGAGCTATGATAGAGAGAGAGAGAGAGAGAGAGAGAGAGAGAGAGAGAGAATCTATACTGTGGTATTCAGCCAGCTCTGAGAGAGAGAGAGAGAGAGAGAGAGAGAGAGAGAGAGAGAAAGAATCTATACTGTGGTATTCAGCCAGCTCTGAGAGAGAGAGAGAGAGAGAGAGAGAGAGAGAGAGAGAGAGAGAGAGAATCTATACTGTGGTATTCAGTGAGCTATGATAGAGAGAGAGAGAGAGAGAGAGAGAGAGAGAATCTATACTGTGGTATTCAGCCAGCTCTGAGAGAGAGAGAGAGAGAGAGAGAGAGAGAGAGAGAGAGAGAGAGAGAGAGAATCTATACTGTGGTATTCAGCCAACTCTGAGAGAGAGAGAGAGAGAGAGAGAGAGAGAGAGAGAGAGAATCTATACTGTGGTATTCAGCCAGCTCTGAAAGAGAGAGAGAGAGAGAGAGAGAGAGAGAGAGAGAGAGAGAGAGATCTATACTGTGGTATTCAGTGAGCTATGATAGAGAGCGAGAGAGAGACAGACAGACAGACAGACAGAGAGAGAGAGAGATTAGAGATTTCTGAGTTTTTAACGGAATCAATTTCATTCATTAAAACCAAAATTAATCATTATTCCAATTCCATAATTTGATATCATATAAGTGAACGGCAATGCTAAGAGTTAATGTACAATTTAATGCAGAAAATTCTGGCAAGTCTTTTTAACACATTTGTTAAAGCATTTATTCATTGTTTTAATTGGTATACTTATAATTGCCTCCCACCACGGACCACAAACACACACTCTCTCTCTCTCTCTCTCTCTCTCTCTCTCTCTCTGCTCTCTCTCTCTCTCTCTCTCTCTCTCACAAATATATATATATATATATATATATATATATATACGTGTATGTATATGTATATATATACGTGTATGTATAGGTGTGTATGCATGCTTGTTTATTCATTTATCTATTCATATATTTCCTTGAACAAAACCTGAATTACATTGTTATTATTTGTTTCAATTATCTATTTGGATTTTAGATCGAAAGGCTGATCATAACGATACTCTATATATATAAATATATATATATATATAATATATATATATATATATATATATATATATATATATATATATATATAAAAGTTTATCGTTCCACTAATCCTAGATGTTGTTAGTTACTCAAACTAACTAATTTTTATGTTATATTTACTTTAATTCTTAACAACATTTCATTAAGTTTCAATCTTCGTTTTACTTCAGTTATGACCAAGTTGTTGAATGATCTTCCTAATCGGGTAGTTGAATCGGTGGAATTTCAAAAGTTCAAACTTGCAGCAAATGTTTTCAAGCTGTTCATTACTTCTCTAGTAGTTTATTCATATTCGTGTTTCATTTCCTCAATGGGCTATTTTTCCTTGTTGGAGCCCTTGGGCTTATAACATCCTGCTTTTCCTGCTAGGGTTGTAGCTAATAATAATAATAATTATTATTATTATTATTATTATTATTATTATTATTATTATAACAATAATAATAATAATTATTATTATTATTATCATTATTATTATTATTATGATTATTATTACTGTCATTATTATTATTATTATTATTATAATAATAATAATAATAATAATAATAATAATAATAATAATAATAATAATAATAATAATAATAATAACAACAAAAGACTTACAAAACCCCGCAACTTCGCGTGAGCCCGGCTTCTAAACATCTCTGGCTAACCCACTTTCATAAACTCAACTTTACCGAAGCCGGATGTACTCTGCACGTACATGAATGGCACACATTATACACAGAGCAGCTCTTCATTCATTCGTTCATTCATTCTAGAACTAACCGAGTGTCAGGATGAATAACGCACCGCATGAGAGACTGGCCTTAACGAAAACCTTTTTTTTTTTTTTTTTTTTTTCTTTTTTTGGTCATTACTTCAGCAGCACACCTGTTGCAGCAGCAGGTGTCCACAAAAGCCACGAAACGAATGAATTAAAGTCGTTTTTTTTTTCCCGACAGTCTTCATTCTTGATTTCACGGGCTCTTTTTATGAGTTAGCTTCTTCAAAACCTCTTATGTACAGGAAGGGAGAAACATAAATATTTTTTCTATTCAAAGCAAGAATTGTACTTGGTTCTTTCATGGGTCTCCCGAACGATTATTATCTGTTTAGTGCAGGAGATTATCATCATTATTGTTATTATTAGTATCACAGGTAATGGCACCTTACAATGAATTTCCATTGTAATATACATACACACACACACACACACATTATATATATATATATATATATATATATATATATATATAGAGAGAGAGAGAGAGAGAGAGAGAGAGAGAGAGAGAGATATATATATATATATATATATATATATATATATATATATATATATATATATATATGTTTTCGTATGCTCAACGTAGTGAGAAATGGCTGATAGGGGAGTGCACCTGGTTTCAAACGGATTTCCCCACCTATGCCACATCTCCACAGATCACCTGCTTCTTTCTTTTTCTAACCCTGCTCCACCGCCTTACCCTCTTTCTCTGTGTTTCTCTTTCTCTATTTCTATAGAAATTGATGTGTTCCGAAACTATTTCAACTTTAGTTGCACACTACAAATGAGGTATAAGATTCAAGGTCTTTTTCTGTCCCCCATTCCTAAATGTGGCATATGAGCTGGTTCCCTTTCATGCTCGTGTGCCTGACGCTGCCGCTACACACTGTGACATGCACATGCACACACACACTTACAATGGACGTTCCCCTACTTCAAGCTCGCCATATGGTTACCCTTCATAGCCGAGTTAAGGCAGTTATCTATGAAATGTACCGGCCTTTCTTGGAAGAAAAGGGGCAAATAGAGAGAGGGAGGGAAATAATTTTGGAAATACCAATTTATATTGAAAGAGAGAGAGAGAGAGAGAGAGAGAGAGAGAGAGAGAGAGAGAGAGAGAGAGAGTTGGAGAAGGGGCTGGTGATGCGTGGAGATGTGGCATCAGTGGGGAAATCCGTTTCAAACCATGTGCCCTTCCCTACTGGCCCTATCTCGCTGCATTGGGTATTAAAGGGTGGATCTCAAGAAAAACAAGGAAAGAATTACAACCAGGATTTTTCATAAATTACAGAATTAAGAACGAATCCTTAGAATTATTCACATCATCATTTTCATATGCAAGGACCATGCTAAGAAAATTCACCTAAAGAAAAAGAACATTTGAAGGTTATTAAAAAAATTTAACGTTTTCTGACTTCCTACAACTCCACCAAAATTTGGGAATAGATGGTATAGAATAACAAACAATAGAAAAGGACGTTCTATAAATTTGACATTGAAGGAAAAAAGATATACGAATGATTATTTTCGCTAAAGTGAATGTGCAGAGCTGCTGTAATACGAGTATCAGTTGATCACAATGGAACATTTTAAATATAACATCTCAAAAAAAAAGGTAAAAAGGTGAATTACCCAACCTAGAATCGAGTCAAAAGGGAACGATCTAAGATACGATAGGAACAGACTAATGCATATTTATATTTGAGATGTAATCCATAGTAATATCCAAAGAAACAAGTTCATAAGAGAATCTCGTGAAATGTAACGAAGGAAAGAAACAAAAGACAGTCATGAATGATGAGGCATGGGAAAATGCTGATCCTCAGCCTGCAAAAAATTAAGCCCCTCAAAGAAAAAAAAAAAAAAAAAGCCCGTGCGTGTTTGTCTTAGAGCTGGGCCTCCCCATGAGTTGAGGACGTATTTGGGGAAAAACAGGGTGAGTAGGACTCCTGTGGGACATGATGGTAAGGGGGATAGGTGGGGGACCTCCTGAAACGATATATGGTTGCCGATGGAGAGGGGGTTGTTCTGGAGGATCAGCAAGGGTAGGACGGAAAACAGTGTGTGGGTGGGTGAGGGGTGTCGTAGGCTGGGAGAGAGGGGGGGCGTAGCAGGGTACCTAAAGAGAAGCCCTCCATTATCTGAATGAGGCTGGGAGCCCAATTTCATTAAACCGGAGGAGGAGTTGTTGTCATGGGATAATTATATTGACATTTTGCAAAGTGCCGTGTGAGCCCAATGACGCAATCTCGTTTACCCACAGAACCTAATGGCTGATCGATGAGTTTCTGCTCTGCTCAACATCCGGATCTTAGCATTGATAATGTTTCTTTTAAAATATTAGGTATATATATATATATATATATATATATATATATATATATATATATATATATATATATATATGGTGCAAACAAGTACAATGTCGTACTTCCTTGTTATCTTGAAAAGGTTCCACAATGATGTAAGACGTTTTTGAGAACTTGGTGTATATTTGTAGATATTACAAAAAACGTTTAGAGCTTTCGTCCATCATCTGTGGACGGAAGCTCTAAACGTTTTTTGTAATATCTACAAATATACACCAAGTTTTCAAACATGTCTTACATCATTGTGGAACCTTTTCAAGATATATATATATATATATATATATATATATATATATATATATATATATATATATATGTATGTATATATATATATATATATATATATATATATATATATATATATATATATATATATATATATATATATATATATTTGAAGATGACATAGTTCTGTTTAGTGAATCATGGGAGGTATTGAAAAGCAAGATAGCTTTGGATAGAGAAAGCAGGAATGTAGAACTGAAAATGAATATGAGTAAAACTAAAAGAATGTTCAATGAAAATGCATGGAGACAACAAATAAGGGATATAGACGAACCTCTAGAGTATGTTAATGAATATACGTCCTTAAGACAGACAGCAAGTCTTTGTATGACCATTTTAAAACTTTTAAAACTTTAGGTGTTATTCTCGACAGCAAATGGTAAGCAGCTCTTCTAGGAGAAGGACAGTCCAAAATCAAAACATTGTTCTCTAGTCTTGGGTGGTGCCATAGCCTCTGTACCATGGTCTTCCACTGTCTTGGGTTAGAGCTCTCTTACTTGAGGGTATAACCAGACACACTATTTTATCTGGTTTCTCTTTCTCTTGTTTTGTTAAAGTTTTTTATAGTTTATATAGGAAATATTTATTTAGCTAGTATTACTGTTCTTAAAATATTCTATTTGTCCTTGCTTCCTTTCTTCACTGAGCTATTTTCCCTGTTGGGGCCCCAGGGCTTATAACATACTTGATTTTCCAATTAGGGTTGTAGCTTATCAAGTAATAATGATAATAATGATAACACATTACGTCTGTTTCTTCTTCAATAATACGAAAAATTGCCTTATTGAGAAAGTCTTTCAAGATCTTCGGTGATCAATTTATTCTGAAGACCGTAAGTTCCTGTCCAACAGACTAAGATGAGAATCAGCAGCTGAAGACCACACAGGAGAACAATACTCGAAACAAGTAGAATGAAAGAATTAAAACACTTATTCATGTACGTTCCGGTTGGATATTTGCATTAAAAAAACGGTGAATGTCTGGCAACTTTTATTCCAGGATTATTACCGTTTTAAAAACGTGTATATTGACGTAAGGGAGTGACATTGCGGTCACCAACCCGTAAAAGATATTGACAAAGTAGGTTGAAATTACGGTCGCCCGTATTTTTACGAAGAATTTCCGATTAAAACTACGGTTTTTTATAAGTGTACATAATTTATATGCTACAAAGATGCTTGTGCCCGTGTTTGGCTAAAGGGCCATGCTATCTAAAAGAGAGAGAGAGAGAGAGAGAGAGAGAGAGAGAGAGAGAGAGAGAGAGAGAGAGAGAGCTTCCTCTTGTTGCTCACACTCACTTGAACTTCTACCTCGTACAAACACTGGCCTTTATTGTTCGACTCTCACCTTTGTCCTCTGGAATGTTCATTATTTTTGCTCTTGCAATTATTTGCAATCTCGGTACTATTATGTTGGCATTGAGCGTTGCAAGTGCTCAAAGAGATCCTTTGATGTTATAAACACCGTAAATTTTATCGGAAATTCTTTGTAAAAGTATGCTGTTCTCAACCGTATTTCAGTAAAATACAGGCGACCGTAATTTTACGTTAATTTGTTATGATCTTTCACCGGTTGCTGATCATAATATCACTATTTTACGCCAATATAACCATTTCTAAAAAGGTCAAAATCCTGGAATAAATGTTTCCAGAATTCTACCGTTTTTATAATGTAAATTTTTAACAGTATATGTTGCAAGACGTTTTTAGGTTGACGATATTATTATTATTATTATTATTATTATTATTATTATTATTATTATTATTATTATTACTAGCCAAGCTACAACCCCACTTGGAAAAGCAAGATGCTATAAGCCTAAGAGCTCTAACAGGGAAAAATAGCCCAGTGAGGAACGGAAATAAGGATATAAATAAATGATGAGAATAAATTAACAATATATCATTCTAAAAAACAGTAACAGCGTCAAAACAGATATGTCCTATGTAAACTATTAACAACGTCAAAATCAGATATGTCATATAAACTATAGAAAGACTCGTGTCAGCATGGTCAACATAAAAACATTTGCTCCATCATATGTGGGTTTGAAGACGGAATTGCATACTTGTGAAAACACTTACGTTAACGAGTGACTTCGTATTTGGGATTTCTTTTACCTTTTGTCATTGTTTATCATTATTGCTTAATCAAATTACTCATCGTTATCGTGTACGATATTTCTGGTAGCGTTGAACTACGATAGTTATTATTATCATTATTTTTATTATAAATATTATTATTATTATTATTATTATTATTATTATTATTATTATTATTATTAGCTAAGCTACTACCCAAGTTTAAAATGCAGGAGGCTATAAGCCCAAGGGCTCCAACAGGGAAAAATAGCACAGCGAGTAAAGAATATAATGAAATGAATAAACTACAACAGAAGAAATGAGGGTAAGTCGCTATCACATATGTGAATACGCACATATAACACACACACACTTATATATATATATATATATATATATATATATATATATATATATATATATATATATATATATATAT
The DNA here is from genome assembly GCF_036898095.1 of Palaemon carinicauda. Classification (NCBI taxonomy): domain Eukaryota; kingdom Metazoa; phylum Arthropoda; class Malacostraca; order Decapoda; family Palaemonidae; genus Palaemon; species Palaemon carinicauda. The sequence goes on from NW_027169352.1 coordinate 10,322, forward strand.
ATATATATGTACATATATATACATATACATATATATACATATACATATATATATATATATATATATATATATATATATATATATATACATATATATATATATATAAAATATATATATATATATATATATATATATATATATATATATATAGAATATTTTAAGAACAGCAACATTATAATGGATCCTTCATATACACTACAAACTACAAAAACTCGGATATATAGCAAAATTCTCACATCCATATTAGTAAAGGTTTCTGATTTCAGTTCCGGTTTTATCAGAATAGATAATCAGAATGTCAGCCGGGCAAGCCAATCCCCCTAATGTAGTGACCAACCACAGCAGTGGCCTCCCCGTTAAACACCTTAAACTCACAGTCCCGGGCTGGGATCGATCTGCAGCTATGCGAATGCTAGGCAAACACCTTACCACTGTTCTAGCCAGGAGGTAGTCCTAGCACATTGGTAACGTGTTCGCGTAGCATTCGCATGGCTGCAGATCGATCCCAGCCCAGGACCGTGAGTTTAAGGTTTTTAATGAGACTGCTTCCTAGCTAGAGCATTGGTAACGTATTCGCCTAGCATTCGCATGGCTGCAGATCGATCCCAGCCCAGGACCGTGAGTTTAAGGTTTTTAATGAGACTGCTTCCTAGCTAGAGCATTGGTAACGTATTCGCCTAGCATTCGCATGGCTGCAGATCGATCCCAGCCCGGGACCATGATTAAACAACTTAAACTCACAGTCCCGGGCTGGGATCGATCTGCAGCTATGCGAATGCTAGGCGAATACGTTACCACTGTTCTAGCCAGGAGGTAGTCAGGGTGTTTGTATGAGTGCCTAATTAAAAAAAAAAGAAAAAAAAAATTCTTTTGTCCTCAATAGATAACATTGACAAAAACTTCAATCTTCAGATTCTCATACGCCATTTACGTCGCCATCTTTCTCCGGGTGTTACGTAATGCTTTCTTGACGGGGAACAACGCCCTATTACGTTCCGATAGAATCGCGTCGATTCCCAGACTTGGTATAAGACCCCGCGACCCCTGAATATCGATGGGTTATTTGTCTGGCTCTGAATCTATGTATCGAGTGGTTTCTATTTTTTTTTCATTTCTGGCTGTACTGTCTAACGGACTTTTTTTTTTTTTTTTTTCAACATCAACATTATTCTGCGCATTCAATATGTATAAACACACTTTATGTATATTTATATAATATGTATATATATATATATATATATATATATATATATATATATTATGTGTGTGTATATATATACATCTAAATGTATATGTATATATATATATATATATATACATATATATATATATAAATATATATATATATATATGTTTGTAAATATATCTAACTATATATATATATATATATATATATATATATATATATATATATATATACGGATTTCGACATAGGAAAAATTTATTTATGGGTGAGATATCATTATATATATATATATATATATATATATATATATATATATATATATATATATATATATATATATATATATATATATATATATATATATATATATATATATATATATATATATATCCTACGATAATTTCTTCAATGAATTCTCAAGTAACTCACAAAGTGAAAGACTAATGACAAGGAATCCTAGATGAATGTGGCATTGTATTGCTATTTGCTTCTTAAATGTTGATTTAAGACTTTGGCCAACACACACACATTCTCTCTCTCTCTCTCTCTCTCTCTCTCTCTCTCTCTCTCTCTCTCTCTCTCTCTCTCTCTCTCTCTCTCTCTCTCTCTCTCTCTCTCATTCAGACGTATATCCTCTATAGAATAATTTCTGGTTAGAAGTGTCTATAAAAAGCTAAATGAGGTTTGCATGTAATAAAAAAAAAACACATTTGTTGAAGGAAATAACGATTTTTTTTAACTACAAAAACACTTTTTTTTATCTTTTATTATGAAATACACATTTACAATCTTACAATTTATAACATATATATATCATAGTATATTTGCATAAATAAATTTTTATTTTACATATTATTTTTCAAGGGAAATAATGATTTCTTTATATATTAATGCTCACTTCGCTTCTCTCCAATAACAAAAATGTTAAGCCTAAGTCTTCACAAAAAGAATAGAATGGAATAGAATAGAATAGAATAGAATAGAATATAATAATAGAATCAATACAATCGCTCCTATATTGACAGTATTTCAATCACCAATTTCCCCACCTAGTATAACCTTCCAGTCCTCTTGTTACTTTCCCACAATCCAATCTTCTATTCAACAGCCAAATTATCCAACCTTCCTACTTACCTATACAATGTATCCTTGTAGTCATTATAAGGGTTTAAACTGTTGAGGTAATATCCTTATTTTGAGGTAATTTACATGGTTTCAAGGTACTTTTTAAGATGATTCTAAGGTAATTTTGGTTTAAATAGCTTCAAATTTAAGGAAATTGTAAACGTTTTAGGGTAATTTAAGGTAAAAAGCAGCCCCCCCCCTCCCCTACCTACCAACCTTCCTCATAATCCAACCTTCTAACTCTTTTACTAACCACCCAAGCGATTCATCCTTAAAGTCTTCTTACTAAATTTCCATCCTTTTAATCTTCCTACCAGCCATCCTCATAATCCAACCTTATAGCCTTCTTACTAACCAACCCACAATCAAATACGATAGCATGTGTGTTATTTATTTTGTGTGTCACTTATTAAAAGAAAACAGAATTAATCTCACGGTATACTTGTGTGTCACACTCTGAAGAAAACGGAGATTATTTCATGGTATACTTTTACAAATTCACATTAGATTCTAACCTTCGTAGGAACCTCCACAGAATCCAGTCCTCAACCCTATTACCTTCACAACCCTCTGACCTGGCTACCTCCCAATCAAACTATACCACATCCTTGGTCTCTTACTATTCATATATATATTAAAGAAAAAATAAATAAAATTACTTGATGCACGTGCACGTGAAACAAAAAAATGCATCGTTAAACCTTTTGTTACGAGGAGAATATGGAAAATTTAAATGACTTGAAAATATATTGCACTGGAGATGAATATTCTTAGTTATGTGCATTCAGGAAGTATATAACTTTGCCTTCATGAAATGCCACAGGAAGATTTTTAAAAGAGGTAATATTATCTTTAATCTCAACCATTAATGATAATGGATTGTCTGGGAAGCAGCTATAAACTTTATAAAGTTATTAATTTCTCTTATACTAATGTATTTTATGATATTCTAACTTATTAAGTCAAATTTACAACATTTTTAGGTGAATAATGAAAGCATAGATCCAGTCTTTCAAGACAATTGTCTTTTCTGAGGTAAATGAATAGTTGAAATATGAAATGAACAATTGGATGCAAATCTTTAGATATAGATATGAGAGAGAGAGAGAGAGAGAGAGAGAGAGAGAGAGAGAGACGTCACTCGTGACTCAGGATATTAGCATTGAGAATGTAGTCAGAGGGTCTGGCTGTGATAAGACGTAAGAGTTCTTAGAGGCGAAAGAAGAACGTCTTAGTTGTTTATTTCCCTCTACGGTTATTCTATCCCTCTTTTTCTCCATAATTTTCTCCTCCCCAGAATCCCCCCCACCCACCCACTTTTCAATCCCCCCCCAAACTGTTTTTATACCCCGCACAAACTCACAAACAGGCTGATGATACGATAAAAAGGACTCCTCATGACTCACTGTGATTCCTCGCTAGGAACATCCGTGAGTATGTTGGTGTGTGCGTGTGTGTGTGTGTGTGTGTGTTCTTGAGTACGAGTTGGGTAGGGGATTTCTTTTACATGAGCTATAGCACTCTTAAATGCGTGTGTGCGTGAGACGGAGAGAGGGTGGGAAGTCTTCGCCTAGGTCTAGGAGGTCCTAGGTCTAGGTGTCCCTGTCCCGTCTATCACCCCCGTCCTATCCTTCCCTCCTACCCGAAGTCCATTTACCACAACTCCTACTCCTACTCCTACTCTTATTTATATCAAATGATGGTAGGTACCCTCCTCTCCCTAGGTAGGGGCTGGCCACAACCTTACCCCCTATGACTCATACCTCAGGAATCGTGAAAATGTGAAGGCAAAGAAATTTAGAAATCTCTCCTTTGTCGAATCCTTAAAGAACTAGAGCTTGGGTGGGTCGAATTAATACAAATGCTGGCAGTAGATACGCATGCACAGTGCACTTTCTTGCATGCGTGTGTGCGTTTGTTTTTACAGAGGTTAAGTACTTATGCTTGATTTCATGGACTAGGTTAGTAGGTCGCTCGTTTTTTTATAAATGTTAATCTTGTTAAGCAGCAAAGAAGAGAGTACTCTTGGATAGTATGTGATTATACACTTGCAGGAATATATATATATATATATATATATATATATATATATATATATATATATATATATATATATATATATATATATATATATATGTGTGTGTGTGTGTGTGTGTGTGTGTATACATATATATATGTGTGTGTATATATATACATATATATTTATATGTATGTATGTATATATCTATATATACATATAAATGTATATATATATATATATATATATATATATATATATATATATATATATATATATGTATGTATGTATATATATATATGTGTGTGTGTATATATGCATATATATATTCATATTATATGTACACATTCTTATACACACACAATATATATATATATATATATATATATATATATATATATATATATATATATATATATATATGTGTGTGTGTGTTAATTCATTATATTCTCTCCAACTCTCAAACTCCTGTTCAGTATCATGAACTAAACAATGACGTCACAGTAAATGAATGCCATTATCCACATTGTCTAATAAAAGTGACCTTTTCCCCCAAAAAAGAGGATTTTCTTTGTTAACTGTTCAATCATTTTTTAAGAAATCATTTCCATGACATTGTTTGATGTTCTGAGATTTTCGGATAGAAGAGTGAATTCTTTTATCGTTGGAGGCAATGGTATTGTGTCACACTTTGTATTTGTTCTCTAGTCTTGGGTAGTGCCATAGCCTTTGTACCACGGTCTTCCATGTCTTGGGTTAGAGTTCTCTTGCTTGATGGTACATTCGGGCACACTCTTCTATCTTATTTCTCTTCCTCTTGTTTTGTTAACACTTTAATAGTATTTATAGATGTTTTTATTTTAATGTTATTACTATTCCTAAAATATTTTGTTTTTCCTTGTTTCCTTTCTATACTGTGTTATTTTCTCTGTTGGAGCCCCTTGGCTTATAGCATCCTGCTTTTCCAATTAGGGTAGTAGCTTAGCAATTAATGATAATAATAATCAGGTGTTTTTTAATATCAGTGATATGTAGTTACTGTTCTTCAAAGGATATATATAAATTGTTCATTACTTCTCTTGTAGTTTACTTATTTCCTTGTTTCCTCCCCTCATTTAGCTATTTTTCCCTGTTGAAGCCCTTTGGCTTATAGATTTTTTTCTTTCCAACTAGGGTTGTACCTTAGCTAATAATAATAATAATAATAATAATAATAATAATAATAATAATAATAATGGCTGATATTTACGAAAGTTACTGAATTTGCATATGTGAATTATGTTATATAATTGATAGTTATATGTTCATCTTTATGTACCCATATCCACTACATTCAAGATAGTCTCTGTACCATGGTCTTCCACTGTCCTGGGTTAGATTTCTCTTACTTGAGGGTACACTCGGGCACACTATTCCATCTAATTTCTCTTCCTCTTGTTTTGTTGAAATATTTTATAGTTTATATAGGAAATATTTATTTTGGTGGTGTTGTTGTTTTTAAAGTATTTAGTTTTAATTGTTAATTACTTTTCTTGTTTCCTTATTTCCTTTCCTCACAGGGCTATTTGTTCCCTGTTGGAGCCCTCTGGCTTATAGCACTCTGCTTTTCCAACTAGGGTCGTAGTTTAGCAAATAATAATAATAATAATAATAATAATAATAATAATAATAATAATAATAGTCTAATGAAACTATAGTCAAATTTTTTTTAGCGAGGCAGATTTGCACCGACTCGCAGAGGAGCCCTTTTAGCTTGGAAAGGTTTCCTGATCGCTGATTGGTTGGACAAGATAATTCTAACCAAACAGCGATCAGGACACTTTTCCGTGCTAAAAGGGGACCGCTGCGAGTCGGTACATGTCTGCCTCGCTAAAAAAAATTGACTATAGTCTTATGAGTAGAATCCCTCCCCAGTGAAGATTAGCTCCGAGAAAACTGGAGCTAAGATGATTCGTAAATCGATCAATCTTCTTCAATACGCACCAGGAGAGTCATGGCTAAGTCCTCCATCTGAGGATGATGGTGATCGGAATGTACACTGTTAAAAAAAAAAAAAAAAAAAAAAAAAAAAAAAAAAGTTGGTGACATTTATTCCAGGATTTTTACCGTTTTAAAGACGGTTATATTGACGTAAAATAGTGGTATTACGGTCATCAACTCGTAAAACATAATACGAAAATGTATGGTAAAAATTACGGTCGCCAGTAATTTCCTTAAATACAGCTAGGAACTATATTTTTAGGGAGAATTTCAGATTAAATTTACGGTTATTCTATTTTATTTTTTTTCTGACAGTATTCTCACAGTCATTGGTTTAATTCGCGTGATTCCTTTCCTTTTTAGGGGAATCCATTTGACAATTAATTAACATTACATCTTCAGCTTATTTATAAGTAAATAAGTCCTGATCTCATATGTGGATGAGATTATGGGTAGATGGAGATGGTTTGGGCATGCTCTTCGCACTCTCCAAGAGAGATTAGTTCGCCTAAACTTTCAGCTGGGCTCAACAAAGCGTTAGAAGAATTAGAAGACCCAGGCCTACATGGCTGAAATCTATGAAATGGGAAGTAGGAGATGATTAATGAAGAAGTGTTGATTTAAAAGCTCAAGACCTACGTAGACGACTAGCGAAATCTAACCGAGGCCCTTTGCGTCAATAGGCGTAGGAGGAGATGATGATGAAGTCCTGATAAATTATTATGATTATTATTATTATTATTATTATTATTATTATTATTATTATTATTATTATTATTATAGTAAATCTTCCTCATAGCGGGATGGCACATGGATGGTAGGCCTAAGCCAAAAATACGTAATTTGTAGGGTTTGACTAGCTATCATAAATCGTCTTTTGGAAGCGAGTCTAATGTGATCACTATCTTTAGTGGATGAGAGATGAGAAAGAAAAGCCTCTAGCTACCAACGAAGAACAGGTCTTAGTCTTCATTCTCTTAGCATAGTTGTTTTCTACTTTGGAGAGGAATAGGTGAAAGCCTAACTTGGTCACAACAGCCTGCTGAGGTCATGGAGAAGTTGCGTTTCATGGAAAATTAATACTCCGAGGTCTCTTTACCTTTTTATACTATTCTTTCTTTTTTTTTTTTTTTCTTCATGAGCAACATGTCCACATATCATGTCTACTTGAAGATATGAGAAGCAATATAATAGTTTGCTGTAGTTCGCTGAAAAGGTAGAACATTGGCTGAAACGAAGTGTCCTAATTGTAAAGTTTTGCATGAAGGTTTTCCTTTGAAAGCGAAGTGTTCACAGCCCAACGTACGTAATAATTTCAATTTTCCAAAAACTGTGTATCAATACGAACGCTAGTTTCAAAACAGACTAGGATTTTGCCATATTATATAGATTTAATTCTTGTATAAAACTAGAGTTTGAAAAGGCTCTGCCAATGGGGGTCTGATGGGTTAATTTCAAGTCTAAGAACAGATTCCTGAATTCGACAGTTTGAAAAGGCTCTGCCAATGGGGGTCTGATGGGTTAATTTCAAGTCTAAGAACAGATTCCTAAATTCGACAGTTTGAAAATGCTCTGACATTGGGGTCTGATGGGTTAATTTCAAGTCTAAGAACAGATTCCTGAATTCGACAGTTTGAAAAGGCTCTGCCAATGGGGGTCTGATGGGTTAATTTCAAGTCTAAGAACAGATTCCTAAATTCGACAGTTTGAAAAGGCTCTGACATTGGGGTCTGATGGGTTAATTTCAAGTCTAAGAACAGATTCCTGAATTCAACAGTTTGAAAAGGCTCTGACAGTGGGGGTCTGATGGGTTAATTTCAAGTCTAAGAACAGATTCCTAAATTCGACAGTTTGAAAATGCTCTGACATTGGGGTCTGATGGGTTAATTTCAAGTCTAAGAACAGATTCCTAAATTCGACAGTTTGAAAAGGCTCTGACAGTGGGGGTCTGATGGGTTAATTTCAAGTCTAAGAACAGATTCCTAAATTCGACAGTTTGAAAAGGCTCTGACATTGGGGGTCTGATGGGTTAATTTCAAGTCTAAGAACAGATTCCTGAATTCGACAGTTTGAAAAGGCTCTGCCAATGGGGGTCTGATGGGTTAATTTCAAGTCTAAGACCAGATTCCTAAATTCGACAGTTTGAAAAGGCTCTGACAGTGGGGGTCTGATGGGTTAATTTCAAGTCTAAGAACAGATTCCTAAATTCGACAGTTTGAAAAAGGCTCTGACATTGGGGGTCTGATGGGTTAATTTCAAGTCTAAGAACAGATTCCTGAATTCAACAGTTTGAAAAGGCTCTGCCAATGGGGGTCTGATGGGTTAATTTCAAGTCTAAGACCAGATTCCTGAATTCGACAGTTTGAAAAGGCTCTGACAGTGGGGGTCTGATGGGTTAATTTCAAGTCTAAGAACAGATTCCTAAATTCGACAGTTTGAAAAGGCTCTGACAGTGGGGGTCTGATGGGTTAATTTCAAGTCTAAGAACAGATTCCTAAATTCGACAGTTTGAAAAGGCTCTGACAGTGGGGGTCTGATGGGTTAATTTCAAGTCTAAGAACAGAGTCCTGAATTCGACAGTTTGAAAAAGCTCTGACAGTGGGGGTCTGATGGGTTAATTTCAAGTCTAAGAACAGATTCCTGAATTCGACAGTTTGAAAAAGCTCTGACAGTGGGGGTCTGATGGGTTAATTTCAAGTCTAAGAACAGATTCCTAAATTCGACAGTTTGAAAAGGCTCTGACAGTGGGGGTCTGATGGGTTAATTTCAAGTCTAAGAACAGATTCCTAAATTCGACAGTTTGAAAAGGCTCTGACAGTGGCGGTCTGATGGGTTAATTTCAAGTCTAAGAACAGATTCCTAAATTCGACAGTTTGAAAAGGCTCTGACAGTGGGGGTCTGATGGGTTAATTTCAAGTCTAAGACCAGATTCCTAAATTCGACAGTTTGAAAAGGCTCTGACAGTGGGGGTCTGATGGGTTAATTTCAAGTCTAAGAACAGATTCCTAAATTCGACAGTTTGAAAAGGCTCTGACAGTGGGGGTCTGATGGGTTAATTTCAAGTCTAAGAACAGATTCCTAAATTCGACAGTTTGAAAATGCTCTGACATTGGGGTCTGATGGGTTAATTTCAAGTCTAAGAACAGATTCCTAAATTCGACAGTTTGAAAATGCTCTGCCAATGGGGGTCTGATGGGTTAATTTCAAGTCTAAGAACAGATTCCTAAATTCGACAGTTTGAAAATGCTCTGCCAATGGGGGTCTGATGGGTTAATTTCAAGTCTAAGAACAGATTCCTGAATTCGACAGTTTGAAAAAGCTCTGACAGTGGGGGTCTGATGGGTTAATTTCAAGTCTAAGAACAGATTCCTAAATTCGACAGTTTGAAAAGGCTCTGACAGTGGGGGTCTGATGGGTTAATTTCAAGTCTAAGAACAGATTCCTAAATTCGACAGTTTGAAAAGGCTCTGACAGTGGGGGTCTGATGGGTTAATTTCAAGTCTAAGAACAGATTCCTAAATTCGACAGTTTGAAAAGGCTCTGACATTGGGGGTCTGATGGGTTAATTTCAAGTCTAAGAACAGATTCCTGAATTCGACAGTTTGAAAAAGCTTTGACAGTGGGGGTCTGATGGGTTAATTTCAAGTCTAAGAACAGATTCCTGAATTCGACAGTTTGAAAAAGCTTTGACAGTGGGGGTCTGATGGGTTAATTTCAAGTTTAAGAATAGATTCCTGAATTCGACAGTTGGAAAAGGCTTTGAAAGTGGGAGTCTGATGTGTTGATATCAAGTCTAAGAACAGATTCCTGAATTCGACAGTTTGAAAAGGCTCTGACAGTGGGGGTCTGATGTGTTGATTTCCAGTCTAAGAGCAGATTCCTGAATTCGACAGTTGGAAAAGGCTCTGACAGTGGGGGTCTGGTGGGTTAATTTCAAGTTTAAGAATAGATTCCTGAATTCGACAGTTGGAAAAGGCTCTGACAGTGGGAGTCTGATGTGTTGATTTCAAGTCTAAGAACAGATTCCTGAATTCGACAGTTTGAAAAGGCTCTGACAGTGGGGGTCTGATGTGCTGATTTTAAGTCTAAGAACAGATTCCTGAATTCGACAGTTTGAAAAGGCTCTGACAGTGGGGGTCTGATGTGCTGATTTCAAGTCTAAGAACAGATTCCTGAATTCGACAGTTTGAAAAGGCTCCGACAGTGGAGGTCTGATGTGCTGATTTCAAGTTTAAGAACAGATTCCTGAATTCGACAGTTTGAAAAGGCTCCGACAGTGGAGGTCTGATGTGCTGATTTCAAGTTTAAGAACAGATTCCTGAATTCGACAGTTTGAAAAGGCTCCGACAGTGGGGGTCTGATATGCTGATTTCAAGTTTAAGAACAGATTCCTGAATTCGACAGTTTGAAAAGGCTCCGACAGTGGGGGTCTGATGTGCTGATTTCAAGTCTAAGAACAGATTCCTGAATTCGACAGTTTGAAAAGGCTCTGACAGTGGAGGTCTGATGTGCTGATTTCAAGTTTAAGAACAGATTCCTGTATTCGACAGTTTGAAAAGGCTCTGACAATGGGGGTCTGATGTGCTGATTTCAAGTCTAAGAACAGATTCCTGAATTCGACAGTTTGAAAAGGTCTGACGTGTTGATTTCAAGTCTAAGAAAATACTCCTGAATTCGACAGGTATATGTATATTGGACATGAAATAAACTTATACTCTCTCTTGATAGTCCTATTGGTAAAGTCGTCCATGCAGACATTGTTTCGGCTTAGGGCGTAGGTTCGAATCCTTGTCCAGCCAGATGCATTAATAAATGGATTTCCAGTGGATATACATATCCAAGGGTAGAATTCGATATTAAATGCCATTGTGGTTGATATTTACATTAGTTAAATCCACGATTATTAGTGATATATATATATATATATATATATATATATATATATATATATATATATATATATATATATATATATATATATATATGTATATCATTTTTCAAATAAGTTAGAGATACCCCTTAATATCGAATTCACCTGGCCTTGGTATCTCAAACACATAAAGAAATTTCCTTAATGATAAATATTTCTGTCCGACCAAGAACTCGAACCTATGACCGATAGAAATAAGGATAAGTTCAAAGTTCAAAGTTGGAGCAAATGTTTTTATGTTGACCAGGCTGACATGAGTCTTTTTATTGTTTATATATGACATATCTGTTTTTGACGTTGTTAATATTTATATAGGACATATTTGTTTTGACGCTGTTACTGTTTTTAGAATGATATATTGTTAATTTATTCTCTTCATTTATCCATTTCCTTATTTTCCTTCCTCACTGGGCTATTTTTCCCTGTTGAAGCAATTGGGCTTATAGCATCTTGCTTTTCCAACTAGGGTTGTAGCTTGGCTAGTAATAATGATAATAATTAAATGTTTGACTATTTAGACAAGCCCAACATTTATTCCCATTTCTCTCGATCATAAGATATTTGTAACTTATTTAAAAAACCTTTTTATTACTTTGAAAATATCTCGATTAACATTTCTCAACATCCAACCTTCCATCGAAGAAAAATGTTAAAAAAAAAAAAAAAATCTTTTTTGCGATTTAATGGCATTGATTTAAACTGAATTTGATATCGTTGCAGAAGAAACCATTCCTTTAAAACAAACTTTTGTATAGACTAAAACTTTATTTATATCCTCATTAATCCTTGAGGCATTATAATCATAGATGCTTACATTTCCGTCTCTCCAAACCATCATCTTCAACTCTAGCTTTAATAGCTTAATGTAACATCCACACTTCCCTTATATAAATGAACATTGACTCTTCTTGTTACTGGTATATTCCGTCTCTTCTGATGCATTTGCAGAGATCATCAGCATCCCTGTCTTTTAGGTGGCCTATTTTCTCCTGCTCTCCCGGCTATTTTTTATATCCAGGATTGCCTTATCACGGAATTAAGAAGAACGTGGCTGTTACTGGTAAGGGAATATATTAATATTATATATATATATATATATATATATATATATATATATATATATATATATATATATATATATATATATTTGTATTCATATATTTGTATTCATATGTATATTTATATTTATATAGATATGTATATATCATCATCTTCATTATCATCATCATCACATTCATAATCTCCTCCTACATCTATTGACGTAAAGGGTTAGATTTTGCCACTTGTCTCTATCTTGAGTTTTTAATTCAATACTTAATGGATTCTTTTAACTCTATTTAACACAGAAACACCTTTACTGACATGTATACATTTACTGAGGAAATTATGATAAGGTTTATTTTATGACTACTTTACACTTTGAAACGCCCTTATTAACCAACACAAATTCGCAGGTGGATGACGTAACAGTCAGGCGTTGGCGAGGACGCAGAAATGTGACCCTTTTCTTTTTCATTATTCGATTTGTCTATGCTGATTGCGCTGATTATAATAACATCAAATTACACCATAGCCATGCTCCTTCTGGCATATAACTATTACTCCTTAAATTACTTGAATCTGTAATGAATAATGACATTCTCCATTCAAGGAAATTCCATTTGGCAGCGCTGTCCTAAACACGCCCCGCCAACCATAACTATGCTGATGATCGTTACCTCAGTCATTTGTACAGGGACATGACTTATTATTCATGTGTTCCGATGAAAAAGGGAAATACTAAACACTTTTATAAGTAAATTCAAGTTGCTTCCGATAGCATATGAAAAATTCACACCATTTTATAATAAAAATATCCATTTATAATAAGGAAATAATCGTTGGACAATTTACCAACTACAGATTCTGTAGCCTCTACCTTCCTACCACACTTTTTTGACACACGTGGTCTTCAAATAATTGACAATATTTGTTGGGACAAGGTACTTCTGATGCCATCTATTGGCCTTAAAGTAAAACTCATTACGATGTAAGGGCGGAAGCTAGGGGGGGGGGGGGGCGGTCTGTGTTACTATGCCTTTCTGAATGTAAGAATAGTATTATTCTACCTAGTTTTTACTAGCAATACATGTCATACCATGAAAAATATTGAGTATCTTTTGGTTTCGCTAAAAGGTAATTGAAAATTAGATCAAATAACTGTGTAATTACCTGATTGCCTCACCGATTTCAGTACATGTGGCATATCTGGCGATCCCCCTCTGACCCCCAAATGTAATTGAACTAACGATTGTTTGCTGAGGAAATATTTTTGTGACTTTTATTGTGAAATTGGTAATTTCCTAAGAATTGAGTTGTGGCCACACAAGAAGGAACATCAAGTTCACGTGCGTCTGTTTTATGACAATTTTGTGCCCAAATAGCAACAGAAATGAAGTAATAAAAATCTTAATGAGTGGATGATGGGGATAATTAGCAATTTGGTTCTCGACTGCTATGGCCATCTATTGGCCATGACAATAAACATATGTAGAACTCTTTAATCCTTGCATTCTGGAACCTTCCATGACGTCATTTTTGTTTAGAATATATCCAAATATAGCCAAAAATAGCTTACTTGATTAGAACTGGATATAATTCATACCTGCCACGAATAGTTCTACATAATTATCAGTGTATAACCCTTTTCCAATTGGATAGAATCCTTCACATGAATAGAATAAGGGACGTGTGGTGCCATCTGTTCACAAGAAGTAGAAACCCTCGTATTCAATTCAAATTTGAAGTGTGATTACAAAAACGTACTTTCAAGGTAGGTTTTTTTTTCATAATTACATAAAATAAATCGTAATTCCAATAATACTGTTTCTAAGTTATGGTAATTATATGTGGAATACAGGTAATATGCATTACAAAACTATATAGAACAGATCGCAATATTCTAAAATCAAAGAGTTGGAATCAGCTATCGAATTAAAAACCCCAAATTTAACCAAAATATATTCATGTCCACAGAAAATACGTTGTTAGATAATCATAAGTCCAATTAAAGTTATCAATACTATGTAAAGGGTACCTTATTACATGTAGGGGCGTAGGAGCGTTATTTTTTTTTTTTTTGGGGGGGGGGGGTGGGTTTGGGGGCTGAAGTTAGAAAGTCACTGACGGTGAGGGGTCGGGTGGGGTGTGCCTCCCGCAATTTTTTTTTTCTTTTTTTGCGAGGAAACGCCCTTACATACACGTAGAAAAAAAGCGTCAAAATTTTGCATCAAAATTTTAATATCAAAATTTTGATGCAAAATTTGAGTGTGTAGGACGTTTTGATGTCGAAATTTTGATTCAAATCTTTTTCTTGACATGAAAACGTTCTTCACACACTCAAATTTTGCATCAAAATTTTGATATCAAGATTTTGATCCAAAATTTTGACGCTTTTTTTTT
>NW_027169353.1:10000-25000 GCF_036898095.1 Palaemon carinicauda
AAACTCGTTAAGTTCCTTTTGTCACTGCAACCTTGCCATCCTTGTGAGCTAAGGATGGTGTGTTTTGGGAGCATGTAGGTGTATGTGCCGAGTCATCAGCAGCCACTGCCTGGCCCGCCTTGGTCCTAGACTCCTAGCTTGGGTGGAGACAGGACTTGGACGCTGATCATATGTATATATGGTCAGTCTCTAGGGCATTGTCCAGCTCAATAGGGCACTGTCACTGTCCCTTGCCTCTGCCATTCATGAGCGGCCTTTAAACCTTACAAATCTTTAAAGAAATCAGTTAATATCACGGGTGGTAAAATGAGAATCCAACAGTTAAAAGGTGATTATGATAACTGAATAAAAACCCTACCCTTGTCAAGAAGGAAATTCTAAAACTCTGCCTTGATTGCCACTGTGTCACAAAACTAAAACCATCCGACAAATGACGAAGATTGAGTTGCTGCTTAATTCGATCCAGCATCCCAAAAGGTACCCTCCAGCCAAAAGCTTCTCGCTGAGGTCCTCTCCAATCGGTCTATTAAATTCCTTATTATTATTACTATCCAAGCTACAACCCTAGTTGGAAAAGCAAGATGCTATAAGCCCAGGGGCTCCAACAGGGAAAAATAGCCCAGTGAGGAAAGGAAATAAGGAAATAAATAAATGAAGAGAACAAATTAACAATAAATTATTCTAAAATAAGTAACAACGTCAAAACAGACATGTCATATATAAACTATTAACAACATCAAAAACAAATATGTCATAAACAAACTATAAAAAGACTCATGTCCGCCTGGTCAACAAAAGAGCATTTGCTCCAACTTTGAACTTTTGAAGTTCTACTGATTCAACCACCCGATTAGGAAGATCATTCCACAACTTGGTCACAGCTGGAATAAAACTTCTAAGAGTACTGCGTAGTATTGAGCCTCCTGATCTAGATATTAATCTTTTGTACCATCGTTCAGCTAGTTAATTGTACATGTTGCTTAAGATTTCTCATAATTCTGACCATCTATTGCATTCAGATCTTCCAAAACAGTGCCATCCTGGTCGTAATACTAGGCATGCAGTTAATTCTAATAGCCAGACCTTCTCCATCATGAGGCTTAATACTATACAGTATTCTAAAAGTTTTATTCCAACTGTGTTGAAGTTGTGGAATGTTCTTCCTAATTGAGTAGTTGAATGGGTAGAACTTCAAAAGTTCAAACTTACAGCCAATGTTATGTTGAACAGACGGACATATCTTTTTATAGTTTATATATGAAATATCTGTTTTAATGTTACTGTTTTTAAGATATTTGATTTTGACTTGTATTTCTCATAGTTAATTTTTTTATTTCCTTTCCTCACTGGGCTATTTTTTCCTGTTGGAGCCCTTGAGCTTATAGCATCTTGCTTTTCCAACTAGGGTTGTAGCTAAGCAAGTAATAATAATAATAATAATAATAATAATAATAATAATAATAATAATAATAATAATAATAATAATAGTGTTACAAAACCAAAAGCAACCAACAAAAGGACGAAGATTGAGTGGCTGTTCGATTCGATCCAGCATTCCAAAAACTAAATGCTTCTTGGTGAAGCTCTCCCCAAACGCAGATAATACACGACCAGTATTGTCACCCAGGGAATGAAAAAATAAAGAAAAAAAACAGCCAAGTAACTTAAGACCCAAGAGAATTTTACCATCTGTCAAGCTGATAAGACAGTTGCTTTCGTCTTCATCTCCCTAGCTGACTGCCAAACCAATCTTGATGTAATCCTTTCCCATAACAGCAAGTTTAAGCTGCTCACCCCTAACCCTACAGACTACACGAGGAGGAATGATGATAAAAGCATCCAAGCTGGGAACACTGCAAGCAACACGATCCATCTGCTTCCCATCACCACCAACCAAGGTCTTGGTTACCTCTATGGTAATGTTAAGACCCATAAAGATGGAAACCCAGTTTTTACCTCCTTTCTCTCCAACTGGACGATGGGATCCAATGGGTTCTTTTGAGGTGGATACCTTCTTCCCTTCCGTCACCTTCTTCCTTTTCATTTGACCTATAGAGGCTGAGGTGCCTCTTAAAACAAGGAAAAAAAAAGAAAGCTGATTTGATAATAAACAAAAGTGGGTGATTATCCTTATCCCACATCCCAAACCACCAACAATTAAAGGTCGTAGATTATCCCATATCCTAAATCACCTACTACAAACCTAAACATAATCTAAAACACCTACAGGCTGCAAGTGTGCAAGAGCCCGTGCAAGAGCCCGTGGAAGGGCGTAAGGGCCAGGTTTTTCTGCAACAGCAAATCAACCAGTGCCCTGCCCTTACCTATCAGCTCACCAGAAGACTCAACATGTTCCTTACCCCTTACATACTGAATAATCATAGTATGCAGTCATTTGCTGATTTCCTTACCAGCATACGAGGCTCTTAGAAATACGGGGACATTACATCCATGGACGTTGAGTACTTGTCCACTAACGTCCTTGTCAACGTGACTAAGGAAGATGAAAAAAAAAGGAGTTTTGTTTTGAGGAGGAAATATCCTTTGATGTAGAGGTACAAGGCTATATTATACGATATATATATATATATATATATATATATATATATATATATATATATATATATATATATAGACACACAAACCCTTTACCCTGCATCTCTCAATTCAAAACACAAAATATAAGAATACAGATTACGGTAAAATGCAATAAATATCACTAGCGACCAGTATAAGTTACTACAAAGACCCTAATATCTAATAATCCTTAACTGTTATAGTAACCGAACTATTATTATTATTATTATTATTATTATTATTATTATTATTATTATTATTATTATTATTATTAGCCAAGCTACAACACTAGTTGGAAAAGCAGGAGGCTATAAGCCGAGAGGCTCCAACAGGGAAAATAGCCCAGTGAGGAAAGGAAAAAAGGAAAATAGATTATTTTAGGAAGAGAAATAACATTAAAATAAATATCTCCTATATAAACTATAAAAACTTTAACAAAACAAGCGGAAGAAAAATGAGATAGAATAGTGTGCTCGAGTGTACCCTCAAGCAAGAAAACTCTAATATACAAATATAGAATATGAGCCCGGAAAATATAAGTATAAAAAAATATCAATGCATAATAAAGGTTAACAAAATATACACCTTTACAGTATAAGATATCAAGAAAAGATATACACCTTTACAGTATAGGATAACTCTATATAAGATATCAAGAAAAGATATAACAAAAGTAAGAACCATGAAAATACAATATAAAAAAAAAATCAAGCAAGAAAATATATTCATACATTGCTTACCAAGACGGAAAATATATGAATACATAATTCATTAACCAGCAAAGAATTTTTATCGCACACTTCCATCACAAAGATTATCATAACATTTTGACATTAATTATCACAAACGGAACTAAAAATGATGAGGAAATTAATTATCTATCTTGCAATGGCGAAGCGGGCAGTATATTACTGGTTAATAGGAGAATGGATATTAACGAAATTTTCCCAACTAATAATATCATTGCAAATGAACTATTATCAATTTAACTTTTGTTTTCATTTCCAAATAACAGCGTACTCTTGATGTTTTTATTCCAGCTGTGACCAAGATGTGGAATAATCTTCCTAATCGGGTAGTTGAATCGGTGGAACTTCAAAAGTTCAAAGTTGGAGCAAATGATTTTATGTTGAACAGGCTGACATGAGTCTTTTTATAGTTGATATATGAAATATTTTAATGTTGTTAATGTTTTTAAAATGAATTATTTAAATTATTCATTACTTCATATGTCGTTTATTAATTTCCTTTCCTCACTGGGCTATTTTCCCTGTTAGAGCCCTTGGGTTTATAGGATCTTGCTTTTCCAACTAGGGTTGTAGCTTAGCTAGTCATAATAATAATAATAATAATGATAATAATAATAATAATAATAATAATAATAATAAATAATAATAATAATAAAAATTAAAATCAATGGAACGAAACTGATTAAAAAGATGGTCTATTCACAATGCCTAAGAATTTCTAGAAAATGGGTTCAGCAATTAATATTCACGAAGAAATAATGAAAAGGCCAGATTGAGAGTATAAAACGAAATTATGAATTTAATATATATATATAAATAAAAAAATAAATTAACCACGTAAGAAAAAGAACAGTTAGAAAAACCCCTACAATTCTTGAACTCATAACTACAAAATTTAATTTCACATATGCATTAGAGACAGATAAAACTATACAAGCGATATAAATATAGGACAAATATATGACAATAAATGGATACAAATGCTTAAAATGCAGTCTAAAAATTATACAATTTTAATAAACACCAGTTATTTTGATCTCGCATTATGTATAAATATACCGATCAGCTAATAGAGGACAGAACTTAAGAAAATGAACAGAAAAAACGTTCAAACATTAATAAAATAGTAATAGAATTAAACAATGCTACAGCTGTAGGATTCACGTCCGGTCAAACATAACCTTTAAGAAAAAAATATCAGTAAATCTATTCTAATTCCTACCCAGAAGCATTTCAGCGAGGAAACATATAATGCATTAGAACAATAATAACAATAATGTTTTTTAAAAAGTCTGAAGTCACTTGAAAAGTTCAAAGTTCCACCAAATGTTTTTATGTTGAACAGGCTGACATAAGTCTCTCTTTTAGCAAACAAAACACAAATAAACTAGCAAAATTACTATTATCATTATTATTATTATTATTATTATTATTATTATCATTATTATTATTATTATTATTATTATTATTATTATTATTAATTTTAAACCAAAATGTTACAGATATTGAAAAAAATGACTCGAACAATAATTTGAGAACAAAATCAAATCAAAAACTATATTCATATTTTTTTTTTTTATGAATGTGACCGAAGGGGAGAGAAGGAATGGTGAGAGGTCTGGGAGAAGGATGATGATAAATGGAAAATAGAGAGAGAGAGAGAGAGAGAGAGAGAGAGAGAGAGAGAGAGAGAGAGAGAGAGAGAGAGAGAGAGAGATATTTGGCATATTTGAAATAATAAAATTTCTAATTACTTTGACACTTTACTGCTCTAATAATATCAAGCTCTCTTGCTTGAGGGTACACTCGGACACACTATTCTATATAATTTCTCTTCCTCTTGTTTTGTTAAAGGTTTTATAGTTTATATAGGAAGTTTTTGTTTTATTGTTGTTACTATTCTTAAAATAATATATTTTTCCTTGTTTCCTTTCCTCACTAGGCTATTTTCCCTGTTGGAGCACCTGGGTTTATAGTATCCTGCTTTTCTCACTAGGGTTGTAGCTTAGCAAGTAATAACAATAATAATAATAATAATAATAATAATAATAATAATAATAATAATAATGATAATAATAATAATAATAATAGATGCAATTGGTGTTTAGCTTTACAATTAATATCTAATGTTAAAACATCAGAGTCACTTTTTACATGAAATTTTATCCATATAAAATAAAATTCAAGGCAAAATGCAGCTGAACTCTATAGTGGAAAATGTAAGGCTTATTATTATTATTATTATTATTATTATTATTATCATTATTATTATTATTATATCCAATTAACCTATTGCACAGATGGAACAGCAATAGCTATAACTTATGTTTTTACTTCCCCTGAACTGAATGTAGTAATTATTGAAGAACATTGAAATAATAAGACAAAAATCTAAAATAGATGTGCAACAGATTTATAATACCTTCGAATCTATATATTTTCTTTTAGTCGTATCAAAGACTGAACTACTAAACTATTCCTTTGAACACAAAACAAATCAGTTACAAAATCTATAGCAAACTTATATCTGAACTGAAGGATTCATTTCTACATAAGGTGTCAAAGAGAATGGTAAATTAACCCTAATATGGTATCTATCAATCTTGGCATTGGTGTGGTTTCGGTTTGGTTTGGTTTTGATTTGGTTTAGATTGGGTTTGGTTTGGTGTTAGTTTGGTTTTATTTTGGTGTTAGTTTGGTTTTAGTTTGGTGGTTTGGCTTGGTTTTAGTTTAGTGGTTTGGTTTTGGTTTAAGTTTGGTGGTTTGGTTTGGTTTTGGTTTTATTTTGGTGGTTTGGTTTGGTTTTGATTGGGTTTGGGTTTGGCTTGGTTTTAGTTTAGTGGTTTGGTTATAGTTTAGTGGTTTGGTTTTGGTTTGGTTTTGTTTTAGTTTGGTGGTTTGGTTTGGTTTTGATTGGGTTTGGGTTTGGTTTGATTTTAGTTTAGTGGTTTGATCTGGTTT
This sequence comes from Palaemon carinicauda, assembly GCF_036898095.1. Lineage (NCBI taxonomy): Eukaryota > Metazoa > Arthropoda > Malacostraca > Decapoda > Palaemonidae > Palaemon > Palaemon carinicauda. The sequence continues at coordinate 16,288 of NW_027169353.1, forward strand.
GGTTTTGGTGTTTGTTTGGTGGTTTGGTTTTGGTTTTGTTTTAGTTTGGTAGTTTGGTTTGGTTTGATTTTAGTTTTGGTTTTGGATTTTTTTTAGATTGGTGGTTGAGTTTGGTTTAATTTGGTGGTTTGGTTTGGTTTGGATTTGGGTTAGGTTTTGGTTTTGGTTTGGTTTTAGTTTGGTGGTTTGGTTTGGTTAAGTTTTGATTGGGTTTGGGATCGGTTTTGGTTTGGTGGTTTGGTTTAGTTTGGTTTTGTTTTAGTTTGGCTTGGTTTGGTTTAGTTTAGGGCTTTGTTTAGTTTTGGTTGTGTTATGGTTTTTGTTTGGTTTTGGTTTGGTTTGTTTCAGTTAGGTTTGTTTTGGTTTGACATGGGTTTGGTTTTTGGTTTGGTTTGGTTTCCGTTTAGGTTTGGATTTTGGTTTGTTTTGGTTTAGTTTGGGTTATGGTGGGTTGGGTTGTCTCGGATTGAGTTTGGTTTTCATTTTGATATTGGTTTTGGCCGGGGTTTTGGTTTTATTAATGGGTTTTAGTTTGGTTTTGATTTCTGTTTGGTTTTAAGTTTGGTCTGGATTGGTTTGATTTAGGTTTTTTTTTTTTGGTTTGTTTTGGTTTTGGTTGTACTGTGGGGTTGGTTTGGATCAGTTTGGGTTTTTTGTTTGGTTTGGTTTTGTTTTATATTGGTTTGGTTAGGTTTTGTATTGATTCGGTTTAGTTTGGTTTGTTTTGGTTGGTTTATTACCACACTAAAATAGAATTTCTATTGTCATGTGATATATTGCATTCATATAACTATAAACAAGTTCCAACTCCATCTATTGGCCTCTGAGAGAAACTTGGTTGTTCTGGTTAACTGCAGGGGAGGAAGGGTGTTAGAAAATGGTCATATTTGCAATTTTCTCGGAAGTTATAGTTTCAAATAAATTTCAGTATTTGCATTTAGAATTAATTTCCTAAACTGTTCTGCTGAATACTTATATTAAGGCTAATATGATTGAACTAACGACATTTTAAGTGAGGCTGACTTTATTTTTCCCCTAAACTAATAATGGACTGGCCCATCATAAGCGAAATGAAGACTCGAATTACCAACAGAATACGATGCAATATAAAAATAATAATATATAAGTGAGTTGTATGATTATGTATCATGAATCCTAAATTATATTCTTTATATGAATTCTATTAATTGGTGTTGATAAATGAGCTCAATAAATCATATTTTCTGTTATTAATCGTCTTTTGAGGTTTCATAGGTTGGTACTCCTGACTCCTGCAAGGACACTAAAATAAGATGTTGGGATGACGTCATCGTAAGTTTTAAGCAGACGAAATAGAAAAGAATGATTTTATACGTTTAATTAGTGGATGAAACGTTGTCTTAACGTATTATTTTATATGTTTACAGTTAAAACGTTTTTATTACATCAATAAATACCTATACAATAAGTAAATAATATCTAAAATGCTACTCAGTGTTCAAGAATTTCTACAAATTTGAACTACTTTCGTCAGTGTCGTACAAACTATTTCAAGTTTCGGTTGGTATTATCTTCAAAGATTTCCCAAAGTTGTACACAGACAACGGAATGGACAAATAGATCAAATTCTTAATTAAAATTAGAAATTAACTTTAGAATTTAATTTATTTCTGAATTCTTCATCAGTGTCTCGTAGGAGGCTTCGTCAATTTACCTAATAATAAAATATTAAAAACCATTCTACCTTTACATTGAAGATTGTAGCTTTATTTTTATAATAATAATAATAATAATAATAATAATAATAATAATAATAATAATAATAATAATAACCTTAAGCACTAATTGAAATGTACCATAGGTTTTGATATCTTTGTCTGGGATGGTGTGTTAATATAAGGGTTAATATATTGTTTAATATTATCATCATCACTATCATAGGTTAAGGCAGACAGTTCATTATGTAATTTAACTGTTAAATTATCTCACTGTTTAAGATTCATAAAATGTATCAGAAGTTTTAGATAATACGTTATATATATATATATATATATATATATATATATATATATATATATATATATATATATATATATATATATCCTTTTCTGACCAGGGATAACTTTACGTATTGGAGTGTTTTGTGTATAGACATGATCAGCAAAGCTGTGCTAATCAGGCCCACCCATACTAGGTAGGTTTGCTAAAGGCGATCAGATGAGTATATATATATATATATATATATATATATATATATATATATATATATATGTGTGTGTGTGTGTGTGTGTGTGTGTGTGGAAAAAGAGAGTATCTATTTAACAAAAATACTTGCTATCTACAACACGTTTATCTCTTCGAACTTGGACTTGCTAAGGAGAATATCGAAATACAACTACACACTATTATTGCAGCATACATGGACTGCAATCAAGGCAATGGATTCTATTATTATCATTATTATTATTATCATTACTATCCAAGCTACAACCCTAGTTGGAAAAGCAAGATGCTATAAGCCCAGGGGCTCCAACAGGGAAAAATATCTGTATATCTGATGTGTGTCTATTCAATCCCTCTGTATTGAATGGGAACATCAATGATGTGGTTATTGTCTAAATCTATGATAATGTGTATATCATATTTAGGTTCAATTGTATATTTGGGGAACATCTTTAGAAAGCAGCTTGGAATACTTATATCATTTTGGGCAAATTAAGATCTTTGCTTGGGTAAAAAAGATAGTGATGATAATACCTGGACAGGAAAATTAATGTGTCTATATGAATATGTCTTATAATAATATTTTATATTCGAATATGTACTGTATATATATATATATATAATTTATATATGTGTGTGTGTATATATATACATAATATATATATATATATATATATATATATATATATATATATATATATATATATATATATATATATAGATATATATACATATATATATATATATATATATATATATATATATATATATATATATATATATATATCTTTATATATATATATATATATATATATATATATATATACATATATATATATATACAGCACATATGTGTGTATATATGTATAGGTAGTAGGGTGGCTAGGGCACCAGCCACCCGTTGAGATGCTACCGCTAGAGAGTTAATGGGTCCTTTGACTGGCCCTGCTGACAGTACTACATTGGATCCTTCTCTCTGGTTACGGTTCTTTTTCCCTTTGCCTACGCACACACCGAATAGTCTGGCATATTCTTTACATATTCTCCTCTGTCCTCATACCCTTGACAACACTGAGATTACCAAACCATTCTTCTTCGCCCAAGGGGTTAACTACTGCACTCTAATTGTTCAGTGGCTACTTTCCTCTTAGTAAGGGTAGAAGAGACACTTTAGCTATGGTAAGCAGCTCTTCGAGAAGAAGGACACTCCAAAATAAAACCATTGTTCTCTAGTCTTCGGTAGTGCCATAGCTTCTGTACCATGGTCTTCCATTGTCTTGGGTTAGAGTTCTCTTGCTTGAGGGTACACTTGGGCACACTAATCTATCTGATTTCTCTCCCCTTGTTTTGTTAAAGTTTTTATAGTTTATATAGGAGATATTTATCTTAATGTTACTGATCTCAGACTATTTTATTTTTCCTTGTTTCCTTTCCTCGATGGGCTATTTTCTCTGTTGGAGCCCCAGGGCTTATAGCATTGTGTTTTTCCATCTAGAGCTATAGCTTAGTAAATAATAATAATACTATTAAGCCATATAAGAATTCAAGAGAGACAAATTACAATTATGGGTACAGAATAAGTTTCTAATGCTTGTACAGGTCAACTTAGATTCAAAACTTTGTAACTATTGAACTTTTGAAGTAGAATGTTCAGTAAATGAGAGACAGGATTATTCCAAATTCAAATATATACTGTAGTTGAAAGGATCACACAATTGTGAGATTTTTGCTATGAATATATCACTTTAATTTTCGTCCTAGAGAGAGAGAGAGAGAGAGAGAGAGAGAGAGAGAGAGAGAGAGAGAGAGAGAGAGAGAGAGAGAGAGACTGGTGAGTTCGACTGATACTGCCAACATCTGTCAAACTAGGCTGTTGACAACACCCAAAGATAGTAAGCACCGATTCAAGAATTTTGAACAAATTAATTTATTTCACAAAAATTGCAGAGCTGTACAAATGATGAATTTCCTAAGACTGCCGTTGGTTGAGACCAAAGGAAGATATCTAAAACCAATAGTTGTTTTTCTCTATCAGAAATTGCGTGTGCTTCCCACAAAATGAATGATATCTGATAAGGGGTTGTGCAAGATGAATAAGTACAAGCATTAATTTTCGACATAGGTAAAATGATAAATGAATTTGATTTATATACGATGTGTATGTTCAGCTACTCACAATTGTATCTTTATGTCAACTGATGAATTGTTTTGTAAGTTTATTCATACATAATTCCTCAATAACTACCTTTACCTAGCATCTAAAATTCACGAAGCTTTTTTTATTCAACTTTTGCAGAAAAAAAAATATGAACAAATTAAGTTTTTTTCACAATTTTCAACAATTGGTAGACACTGCACAAAAAAAAAGTAAAGTCAATTGGCCTCCAATTTCAAAATGAAAATATGTAACTAAAAATAATATCTTAAATAAAACATTAATAAAAAATTTCTAAGATAATGCCCTCTAAATTCCTCTCTGGCGCCAATAGAGAATTTAGACCTGTGACCATGCAATTGTGCTGGTAATTACTCAATTTCTTACTTTATCAACAACTGCGATTGAAATCGATTATAGTGTTCCTACTTGGAACTCAAAACCACAGCCACTTGGAATATCGCATACAATAACCTCTCACAAATTCCATGTAAACTTTCTTCGCCAATTTAAGGAAATGAATCTTTAGAGTTTATGGTGATTAAACATCAGAGAGAAAATAAGAGAAAGAAACCCGTTAAATGACTCCATACCTTTTCCCTTAATTTTTCACAGCACTAGTTAAAAACCAAGTCCTTTCCCGGCTAGGTTTATGGCGGACTGAATCTCCTTCCACGGCTGTCAAAAACATCCCTAGCAATAGAAAATCCCTAGATCAGAGGTATTTTCCCCTAGTATTCAATATAATGTATATACGGTGCTGTATTTTCTATCGTAATATTCTATATATTTACTTTCAATCACTGTATTTATAAACCACAAAACTATGAAATTTAGACAAGCAAAAGGATGAGCTAACTTGTGTTTTGATTTCAACCTGTGCTAAGAAGGATATATTTATGCAGTTGAGAATCGCACACAAACAATAATTAACAGAATGCAACCATCTCAATTGTGTTCCTCTAACAACTAGAATGTCCCCATCTGGGGGCAAACTTCTTACGACAATCAGGGACCTCAACCACATTCTTCGTTTCTCTGGTGAATCTCTCCATTAACTATAAAAGTTGCATTTTAACTAGGATATATTGAGGTAGACAACTTGGAATATAATAGACTATAAACAGGAGCAAATGTTTTTATGTTGACCAGGCTGACATGAGTCTTTTTATAGTTTATATATGACATATCTGTTTTTGAAATTGTTAGTAGTTTATATAGGACATATCTGTTTTGACGCTGTTACTGTTTTTACAATGATATATTGTTAATTTATTCTCATCACTTATTTATTTCCTTATTTCATTTCCTCAATGGGCTATTTTTATCTGTTGAAGCCCTGGGCTTATAGCTTCTTGCTTTTCCAACTAGGGTTGTAGCTTGGCTAGTAATAATAATAATGATAACACCATTTAGTATTTCATAGGTATAAATACAAGAGTGAAGCACACAAACTGCCTGTTTTATATTCACCTTTTGAAATAAACTAATTTTTCATTGAAAAAAGCATTTTCCAAAAAAAAATTCTTTCCATAGTACGAACTTTAATAGAGTAAGTAATGTATTTAAAATCAGACTGAAATTACTCTAATATTTAAAGACTTATTAGAATATCTTCAAAGAATAATCTATTTTGAAGGAAAGCACAGCTATTTACAACTTAGTCAACAAAAGTAGATTGATTGATTGATTTAAACTTTTCTGGTATCCTGACATCTAAGGACATTGACGCCGATATAATCTATTATAAATAAAGATTAAAAGAATAATCAATAAAAACCATAAAAGCAGAGATATAAAGGTTAAAGAGCTTCCAGAAGACCTGCTTCTGAAATAAATCTAAAAATACCGATAGGAAAATACGACACATCATGTCCAAGAATCTTGGCAAGGATAAACCTGCCATCCTCACCTCGAGCCACAACCAGATGTGTATTTCTTCCGGTACTGTAAGATGGGCATTCCGTCAACAAATACTTCACTGTCAAGGGTACCAAACAGTCATCACAATATGGCTGGTGTTGGCCAGTTAGCAGAAATTCATTTTTTATCCAAGTTTGACCAATGCGGAGACGACAAAGAGAAGTCTCCTACTTTCGGGGAATTATGTTATACTTCCAAGGGGATGTAACATTTGTTATTACTCTCATTTTATTTTCAATTAAACTATCCTAATGCTGTTGCCAATTATTAGAAATCAAATTCTTAATGTAAGGTAAACAATCTTTACAGAGAATGAGAATGGGATATCTTTTTGGTAGCAACTAGGCTACAGCATTCTTTGCCAGTGAATCTGACTTCTCATTGCCAGAAACACCTACGTTTGCCGGAACCCAGCAAAATTGAACTGTTATACCTCCCAGTCCAATAATGAATAGCCATTCTAAAATCTTTAAAACTATAAGGTTACTACAATTAAAAACTTCTAAAGCTTGCATCACTAAAAATGGTAAAATTACCTTCCTCCTCTAACGCTATTTTCTCAATAGCGGCTAGTATGCAATACAGTTGGGCAGTAAATATGGAAGCTGTTAGAGGAAGTGCACCTCTACAATTAAAATCATTACTATGTACTCCAAATCCAACGCCAGCATCAGATTTGGAACCAATTCCTTATGTTCTGCAATATGTTCCATTAAGAGAGACTGTTTCTAGGCATGTCATATTTTTTTTTAACATCAATAAAATATTTACAAAAAGATATCTCTGGTAATTTCCACAGAGGGGTTGATGATATCTTAAATGGAAGCACACCATCAAGCATTCTTTACATATTCTTCTCTGTCCTCATATACCTGACAACACTTCTTCTCTCTAGGGGTTAACTACTGCACTGTAATTGTTCATTGGCCACTTTCCTCTTGGTAATGGTAGAAGAGACTCTTTAGCTATGGTAAGCAGCTCTTCTAGGAGAAGGACAATCCAAAATTAAACCATTGTTCGCTGGTATTGGGTAGTGCCATAGCCTGTGTACCATGGTCTTCCACTGTCTTGGGTTAGGGTTCTCTTGCTTAAGGGTACACTCGGGCACACTCTTCTCTCTTATTTATCTTCCTCTTATTTTGTTAAAAAAAATATGAGTGATATAAAATATTTATTTTAATGTTTATTTATTTCCTTATTTCCTTTCCTCACTGGGCTATTTTCCCTGTTTGAGGCCCTGGGCTTATAGCATTATGCTTTTCCAAGTAAGGTTATAGCTTAGCAAATAATAATAATAATAATAATAATAATAATAATAATAATAATAATAATAAAAGCCAAAGTCAAATGGTGTCCCGTCCTTTCTTCCGTGTAATGATATGACATCTTTGATTTTAAGGGAAAATATACATAAAAAATGATCATTATTATTAGCATTTCAACACCTCATTCCACAACATGAAACACTTAATATTGGTCTTGGACATGTGTCAAAATGCCTCTAAAACTGATAAAAGAAATAAAACTGTTCGACTTCAGGGGATCTTGCTGTACGCCCTCGCAATACAGGCCACGCCCCACCCACCTTTTACTAGATTCCTGTTTACTCCACGCCCCTACATCAATTCAACTTCAAATTTCTATACATTGGATCACACGTAGTAATACAAAGCGCTTGAGAGAGAGAGAGAGAGAGAGAGAGAGAGAGAGAGAGAGAGAGAGAGAGAGAGAGAGAGAGAGAGATGTAAGGTATTGACTATGAATACTGATGCTAAGGGCCAAAAGGGATGGACGAAACAATCTAAATAGTTTTCTCAGGAATACCATTGTCGGCGTCCATTCCAGGATCTATATGAAAAAAGTCCTATTTCTCATTAAGTGAAATAGAGACCTCAGCCTTTCAGATAATACGGAAAATATAGTGTCTGGCCTTGGTAACACGACTTTCTCTTATATTACCTTAATCACTGGGTCCAATTCTAATTCTCTTCTGTTATGCCAACCCATTGGTCGGTTGAGGTCTGAATACACTCGGTGCCCTTATGCAAGTGGGAGACAACCCCCAATGCAGGTACAGTTGGCCTCATTAATTCCAGTTAAGGAGACGTTGCAGGTAGCGCTGTTTAGCAAAACAGAAACTGTTGGCAACGCTGCCTGTAAAACAAAAACAAAGTCTTTCAACTTGTATGCAAGAGGCCAAAAGCATTTGTATTCATTTTACGAAATGGTGATGAGAAAATAAAAATGTTTTCCTGTACAGACATAAGTAAAACTAATTAAACTGCCTTTGATCAGGGGTTTACAAGCTATAAGCACAACAACTATGTTCTACAGGTAACGTTGCAAACAGTTCATTTTTAGTTAAACAGCCTTATCCGCTACAATATACAGATATCAGACATCTTGCAGGAATGAAGTAAAAGTTGAGAGGTT
>NW_027169353.1:30000-40340 GCF_036898095.1 Palaemon carinicauda
TGCCTGTTGTAGTGACATTGATAAGTATATAATTAAAATGGTAAAGCATTGGTAACCAGAGGTACAGAGAGTAGGAGAGAGAGAGACACATGTTATTTGAAACAGCATTTCCAACTTTTTTACGTAACAGATAATCCCTGAAAGTTTTATTACTCTACGATTAAAACTGAGGCCAGGAGGCTGTTCATAAACAAACACACATACACAAACAGAGACGAAGACATAACCTCCCTCCAACTTCGTTGGCAGAGGTAATAAAATCGAAGGATGTTATGTGATTCTGAATCAGGGATTTTCATAAGTTGTATTTTCCTCTACGACTTTTTCACAGATCTGTGTATCTATTGGGCAATGCCTCATCGCTTCGATATTTTATCATCTTAAATAAAATAAGCCTTAATTTGTTTATTTCTCCTCCTTAATATATGTTTTTCCATAGCAAAAATCCATATATATAAGCCTTATTCATAATCGTTAAGGCATAATGCCAGTATGATAGAAGCCAAATTGCATTGCATTACGTTAACGAACTCTGCCTGACCGCTTCGGACGAAATGTCGGTAAAGAATTTGTCTTCCTAACCAATTTAATTTGCAATGTAACGATATATTCCTTAAATAATGAGCACACGCAATTCTCGTGTACATTCTTACTATGAAATAACTTACATTAATAAGTTGTCATACGAATTAAGGCTGTTTTTACGACACTGAATCGAATTATCGATAGCGTAACATTACCAGTCATAGAAAAAACAATAGAAGATACGATTTATGAGATTTGTGAAGTTACATCTCTATGAATAACAAATTAATCCTTAAATACTTATTATCAAAGTTACTATTATCATTATTATTACTACTGTATCATTATCATTAACTCAGTAAGCAAAATCTTATGAAATAAACGAAACAAAACAATATGACGTCATCACCTCTGATTGACAGAAATCAAACGGAATTAAGCAAGGAATGCTTCAACATAATTACAATTCTACAAACCAAAATACGTAAATAATGGTAAATACCTCAATGCAAAAAAAGCAGGAACAAATAATAAACCTATATCGTAACTCAGTTTTAAATGAAAGCATTGTAAGTTAACATATGGACCAAATATGCAGCCCCGGGACTATACAATAAGCTCTCGCTAGACATCCGAAAGACTGAAGTTACTAAGGCTTTCGAGAGGAAATTGAAGACTTTCTTGTTCTCTAAGTGGTTCGATAGTGTGGATTTGACAATATACGAGTATTATACGGTGTGGAATGCTGAATATTTTGGAATACATATATTAAAATGGCTGTGAAGGTCCTGTAAAGAGTAGGGTTCCCCTGCTGTATAGGACCAGAAAAGCAGCCCTTACAGTAAACTATACAAGAGGCCATTTACAGTCTCCGACACAGACAAGACTTCAAACCAGATTCTGTGGCATAAAAAAATCCTTATTTAAAAAAAAAACTTCTGACTATGTTCCAGAAAAAATCCCGATTATTGCAAGATGAAGAGCACATCCAATATTGCCTATATCACCTAGAAAAAAACAAACATGGTTTAATACTGTCGTACTTCTGAATTCGGTACGAAAAAAGCCTGATTATAAACAAAACTGCTGTCTATGTTTTAGAAAAAAGCCTGATTATAAACAAAACTACTGTCTATGTTTTAGAAAAAAGCCTGATTATAAACAAAACTACTGACTATGCTTTAGAAAAAAGCCTGATTATAAACAAAACTACTGTCTATGCTTTATAAAAAAGCCTGATTATAAACAAAACTGCTGTCTATGTTTTAGAAAAAAGCCTGATTATAAACAAAACTACTGCCTATGCTTTAGAAAAAAACCTGATTATAAACAAAACTACTGTCTATGTTTTAGAAAAAAGCCTGATTATAAACAAAACTGCTGTCTATGTTTTAGAAAAAAGCCTTGATTATAAACAAAACTACTGTGTATGTTTTAGAAAAAAGCCTGATTATAAACAAAACTACTGTGTATGTTTTAGAAAAAAGCCTGATTATAAACAAAACTGCTGTTTATGTTTTAGAAAAAAGCCTGATTATAAACAAAACTACTGTCTATGTTTTAGATAAAAGCCTGATTATAAACAAAACTACTGTCTATGTTTTAGATAAAAGCCTGATTATAAACAAAACTACTGTCTATGTTTTAGATAAAAGCCTGATTATAAACAAAACTACTGTCTATGTTTTAGAAAAAAAAGCCTGATTATAAACAAAACTACTGTCTATGTTTTAGAAAAAAAGCCTGATTATAAACAAAACTACTGTCTATGTTTTAGAAAAAAGCCTGATTATAAACAAAACTACTGTCTATGTTTTAGAAAAAAAAGCCTGATTATAAACAAAACTACTGTCTATGTTTTAGAAAAAAAGCCTGATTATAAACAAAACTACTGACTATGTTTTAGAAAAAAGCCTGATTATAAACAAAACTACTGTCTATGTTTTAGAAAAAAAGCCTGATTATAAACAAAACTACTGACTATGTTTTAGAAAAAAGCCTGATTATAAACAAAACTACTGTCTATGTTTTAGAAAAAAAGCCTGATTATAAACAAAACTACTGACTATGTTTTAGAAAAAAGCCTGATTATAAACAAAACTACTGTCTATGTTTTAGAAAAAAAGCCTTGATTATAAACAAAACTACTGTATGTTTTATAAAAAAGCCTGATTATAAACAAAACTACTATCTATGTTTTAGAAAAAAAGCCTTGATTATAAACAAAACTACTGTCTATGTTTTAGATAAAAGCCTGATTATAAACAAAACTACTGTCTATGTTTTAGAAAAAAGCCTGATTATAAACAAAACTACTGTCTATGTTTTAGAAAAAAAGCCTGATTATAAACAAAACTACTATGTTTTAGAAAAAAGCCTGATTATAAACAAAACTACTGTCTATGTTTTAGAAAAAAAGCCTGATTATAAACAAAACTACTGACTATGTTTTAGAAAAAAGCCTGATTATAAACAAAACTACTGTCTATGTTTTAGAAAAAAAGCCTTGATTATAAACAAAACTACTGTATGTTTTATAAAAAAGCCTGATTATAAACAAAACTACTATCTATGTTTTAGAAAAAAAGCCTTGATTATAAACAAAACTACTGTATGTTTTATAAAAAAAGCCTGATTATAAACAAAACTACTATCTATGTTTTAGAAAAAAAGCCTTGATTATAAACAAAACTACTGTATGTTTTAGATAAAAGCCTGATTATAAACAAAACTACTGTATGTTTTAGAAAAAAGCCTGATTATAAACAAAACTACTGTCTATGTTTTAGAAAAAAGCCTGATTATAAACAAAACTACTGACTATGTTTTAGAAAAAAGCCTGATTATAAACAAAACTACTGTCTATGTTTTAGAAAAAAAGCCTGATTATAAACAAAACTACTGACTATGTTTTAGAAAAAAGCCTGATTATAAACAAAACTACTGTCTATGTTTTAGAAAAAAAGCCTTGATTATAAACAAAACTACTGTATGTTTTATAAAAAAGCCTGATTATAAACAAAACTACTATCTATGTTTTAGAAAAAAAGCCTTGATTATAAACAAAACTACTGTCTATGTTTTAGATAAAAGCCTGATTATAAACAAAACTACTATCTATGCTTTAGAAAAAAAAACCTGATTATAAACAAAACTACTGTCTATGTTTTATAAAAAAGCCTGATTATAAACAAAACTACTGTATGTTTTAGATAAAAGCCTGATTATAAACAAAACTACTATGCTTTAGAAAAAAAACCTGATTATAAACAAAACTACTGTATGTTTTAGAAAAAAGCCTGATTATAAACAAAACTACTGTCTATGTTTTAGAAAAAAAGCCTTGATTATAAACAAAACTACTGTATGTTTTATAAAAAAGCCTGATTATAAACAAAACTACTATCTATGTTTTAGAAAAAACCTGATTATAAACAAAACTACTGTCTATGTTTTAGAAAAAAGCCTGATTATAAACAAAACTACTGTCTATGTTTTATAAAAAAGCCTGATTATAAACAAAACTACTGTCTATGTTTTATAAAAAAGCCTGATTATAAACAAAACTACTGTCTATGTTTTAGAAAAAAGCCTGATTATAAACAAAACTACTATGCTTTAGAAAAAAAGCCTGATTATAAACAAAACTACTGTCTATGTTTTAGAAAAAAGCCTGATTATAAACAAAACTACTGTCTATGTTTTAGAAAAAAGCCTGATTATAAACAAAACTACTGTCTATGTTTTAGAAAAAAAGCCTGATTATAAACAAAACTTCTGTCTATGTTTTAGAAAAAAGCCTGATTATAAACAAAACTACTGTCTATGTTTTAGAAAAAAAGCCTGATTATAAACAAAACTACTGTCTATGTTTTAGAAAAAAAAGCCTGATTATAAACAAAACTACTGTCTATGTTTTAGAAAAAAAGCCTGATTATAAACAAAACTACTGTCTATGTTTTAGAAAAAAGCCTGATTATAAACAAAACTACTGACTATGCTTTAGAAAAAGCCTGATTATAAACAAAACTACTGTCTATGTTTTAGAAAAAAAGCCTGATTATAAACAAAACTACTGTCTATGTTTTAGAAAAAAAGCCTGATTATAAACAAAACTACTGTCTATGTTTTAGAAAAAAGCCTGATTATAAACAAAACTACTGTCTATGTTTTAGAAAAAAAGCCTGATTATAAACAAAACTACTGTCTATGTTTTAGAAAAAAAAGCCTGATTATAAACAAAACTACTGTCTATGTTTTAGAAAAAAAGCCTGATTATAAACAAAACTACTGTCTATGTTTTAGAAAAAAGCCTGATTATAAACAAAACTACTGACAATGTTTTAGGAAAAGCCAAGATCATTGTCAGATAAGCAGCACATCCAAGATTGCCTACGTCACCTAGAAAAAAACAAGCATGGTTTAAAAAGGACGTACTTTTGAAATCGGTTCTTAAACAGTAATTTGAAAGATTTACACTATTGCATGGTATCACAGACTACATTTCACAATTGTGGAACCAATGCTTAAATGAGAACTGTTTTGTACCACACAGTTAAATGTGAACTTTAAATTCACAAATTCACAAAGTACCCAAGTCTGTGAACCCTCCCAAATTTGTACGTCTCCTTAAATCACCATTATAATTTATGTATAATCTCCTACAAGTCTTTCAAGGGTAAAAACTAACAAAAACACTGGTCCTTTATAAACCTTCTTAGGTAATTCCTAATATTTGTTGTTAGTTATAATAGATTAAAACATTTTTGTTTACATAGAAAATACCTTTAAACTCTTCCATGAAGCCACACAAATTGACAAGAATCTAAACTGGTTAGACAGAACTTATGACCTCGATTTAAATTTTAGTCCACAAAGTATTAAAGACAATATTGATGCTTTATGTAATCATTTCGATAACTAATAATCCCTTTTAAGTTTAAAATATGCACAATATCCCACGAATATATCAGAACCGGTCGTCCAAAATATCTAAGAGAATTGCTACTGTCCAGGGAACAAATCCTCCTGACACGAGAATAGTTACAGATGGTTTCAAACTTTTAGAACCTAGATGTCTACTATAGGCTCTAGAGCCTTTAAATATGAGGCCCCGGGACTATACAATAGGCTCCCACGAGACATCCGAATAATTTGAATTTTTAGATGAATAACTGAATTTGTTTTAAACTAAACTGACAACGAGCGTGGCCCGTCTTCGTAACGAAGAGCAAATCTAGTAAACAGAAAACCCTTTTCGATTAACTGGTAGAAAAACACTTACGACAAGGGTTTAGTCATTAAATATTAAATGAGGTGACTGCGCCTGCGTACAAGAGATTCATGAAATAGTTGATGATAGCTTAATACAATATAAATCATATCAATAAAGGTTTTTCCAAGAATATTTTCTCACAAGTAAACGAATTATGTAAGAAATTCGGACCAGAAATGCAACCCTTGAAGTAAAGTAAGTAAAGTTGAAGGGACAACGAAATTAAACAACTCTGAACTGAACAGTACTTCTGCCAGAGACCCACCCATGAAACTTTCGAGTTTACGAATAGGATAATTGTTAAATACTGAAATAAAAAAAAATGTTGCTTATATTCAAATATGCGAGAGAGAGAGAGAGAGAGAGAGAGAGGAGAGAGAGAGAGAGAGAGAGAGAGAGAGAGAGAGAGATGCCGTCAAGGTAGGATATTTATCAAAAACCCAATTATAAAACGATGTCTTTAATCTACTTCTGCGCAAAGTGAGAATCTGCTCTGGGTCTTTGACAAAGGAGTGAAATGCCCTTGTAAAAATATGGAATTCCCTACTGCTGATATAAGGTAGGTAGTTGGTTGGCCAGGGCACCTGCCACCCGTTGAGATACTACCGCTAGAGAGTTATGGAGTCCTTTGACTGGCCAGACAGTACTACATTGCATCCTTCTCTCTGGTTACAGTTCACTTTCCCTTTGCTTACACAGACACTGAATAGTCTGGAATATTCTCTACAGATTCTCCTCTGTCCTCATACACCTAACAACACCGAGATAACCAAACAAATCTTATTCACCAAAGGGGTTAACTACTGCATTTTAATTGTTCAGGGGATACTTTCCTCTTGGTAAGGGTAGAAGAAACTCTTTAGCTATGGTAAGCAGCTCTTCTGGGAAGACACTCCAAAATCATACCATTGTACTCTAGTCTTGGTTAGTGCCATAGCCTCTGTACCTTAGTCTTCCACTATCTTGGGTTAGAGTTCTCTTCCTTGAAGGTACACTCGGGCACACTATTCTATCTATTTTCTCTTCCTCTTGTTTTGTTAAAGTTTGTATGTTTATATAGGAAATATTTATTTTAATATTATTTTTAAAAAATTATTTTTTCCTTGTTTCTTTTCCTGACTGGGCTATTTTCCCTGTTGGAGCCCCTGGGCTTATAGCATTCTGCTTTTCCAACTAGGGTTGTAGCTTAATAATAATAATAATAATAATAATAATAATAATAATCAACGTTAGTTTCAATCTGAACCTATAATATGGCCAAGTTATTATTGGCAATTATGTGAAATGCTGAATGCCTTCGAATGTATACGATGAAATTAACCAGATAATTACGAAAGGTCCCGTGGAGAGTAGGGTTCCCCCTGCAGTAGAGGACCGGATAAGCAACCCTTAAAGTTAAAGTAAGTAGAGTTGAAGGAATAACGAAATTAAACAACTCTGAACTGAACAGTACTTCTGCCAGAGACCCACCCATGAAACTTTTCGAGTTTACGAATAGGATAAGTATCAAATAACTGAAATAAAAAAAAAAAAATATGTTGCTTATATTCCAATATGCAGAGAGAGAGAGAGAGAGAGAGAGAGAGAGAGAGAGAGAGAGAGAGAGAGAGAGAGAGAGCTCTTATTTTGCCTTATTTTTTGTTTGGGTTCCCCCAGGTCCCTCAGTGTGAGGCACCTCGTATATCCACCAGAGAGTTGCTAATGCATCTTCCGGTGTATTTTGCATCTTCCAGTCTTGGATGGTCTGGGAGAGAGAGAGAGAGAGAGAGAGAGAGAGAGAGAGAGAGAGAGAGAGAGGAGAGAGAGAGGAGGAAATGTTGGGCGTGGCTAATAAGGCGAGCAGTCTGAACTAGGTTATAGACACCTAGGAAATAATTTGAATTTATTCATTTTAACAAAAACTGCAAAGCTGCCCAATGACTGAATCTCCTAGGGCTACCGTTTAGTGAAACTATGGGAAAACAGGGTTTCCCTGTGTGGTAGGAACAGGAAAACAGCACTTGAAGTTAAGTAAATGAGGGATTTCTGTGTACTGTGTGTGCAAGATAACTGTTGCAAAGGATTAATTTTGTCTAAGTAATTGAATGAAATATTTATGTTTATATATATGCTGTGTATGCTAAAGAATCCACGAGAAGAGTTACAGATGGCTTCAAACTGTTAGAAACCTAGATTTATGTCCACTTTGGGCTCCAGAGCCTTGAAATATGCGGCCCCGAGCCTATATAATAAGCTCCCACGAAACATTCGAGTGATTATTATTATTATTATTACTATCCAAGCTACAACCCTAATGGAAAAGCAAGATGCTATAAGCCCAGGGGCACCAATAGGGAAAAATAGCCCAGTGAGGAAGGAAATAAGGAAATAAATAACTGAAGAGAACAAATTAACAATAAATCATTCTAAAAAAAGTAATGTCAAAAGAGATATCATATATAAACTATTAACAACGTCAACAACAAAAATGTCATATATAAACTATAAAAAGACTCATGTCCGTCTGGTCAACAAAAAAGCATTTGCTCCACTTTGAACTTTTGAAGTTCTACTGATTCAACAACCCGATTAGGAAGATCATTCCACAACTTGGTAACAGCTGGAATAAAACTTCTAGAGTACTTCAAGAGGAAACTGAAGTCTTTGTGACAGTGACAATTTAACAGTAAATGACAATATGTGACTTGAAAAGATAAACACTCTGAACGAACCAGAAACAACTGTTACCATAAGACACACGAGTGACAAACATAGGCTATCTGAACCAAGAACAAATAGTAAATTTGGTGAAAGGGCTTTTAGCTTCTGTGCGCCTAGACACTATAATAAACTGCCAACTGAAATGAAGGAC
Source organism: Palaemon carinicauda (assembly GCF_036898095.1). Classification (NCBI taxonomy): domain Eukaryota; kingdom Metazoa; phylum Arthropoda; class Malacostraca; order Decapoda; family Palaemonidae; genus Palaemon; species Palaemon carinicauda. The sequence goes on from NW_027169353.1 coordinate 38,652, forward strand.
CTAAAGGGAGCAATTGAATTTAAGAAGAAACTAAAGACATTACTTTTCACAAGATCATACGATTTGGAAGATGCTACAATCAAAGAATTGTATAAGTTATAATGAAAATGTTTCGTTAGATGATTGATATGGACCCGCCCGAGAAGTAGTTCACTCGACTTCAGTGGAGGGTTGGATTTAAACCCAAAACAAGTAAACAAGTAAAAAAGTAAACACCACACACACACACACACGCCTCCTTTCAAACACCTCCTTTCACATTCCGAGAGAAGACAGTTCTGGTCGGGGTATAGGACTCTTTATAAAGGATACTCAAATCCCAAAAGGTTAAAAAGAACTATAGTCCATTTCCTTTAGCGATGCATATTTGCACCGACTCGCAGCGGTGCCCTTTTAGCTCGGAAAAGTTTCCGGATCGCTGATTGGTTGGACAAGATAATTCTAACCAATCAGCGATCAGGAAACTTTTCGAGCTAAAAGGGCACCCCAGCGAGTCGGTGCAAATATGCATCGCTAAAAGAAATGGACTATAGTGTAACAAGCTTTGAATATAGAGAAATAAACTTTACACATAAATAAATATCTATTGTATGAGCGATTCGATAATGAGGCTTTAACATTAAAAGAGCAATACGCGATATGAAATGTAGAATGTTTTCGAATGAAGATAATAAAATGACTGTGGAGGTCCTGTAGAGAGTATAGTTCCCCTGCTGTATAGACCAGATAAGCAGCCCTTGAATCAATTAAGTAATTTACCAGAAATACCAACATTAACGAAAGGGAATTAACGGTGTTAGAAATTGAAATCTTTAATGATTATTATTATCATTATTATTATTATTATTTAAGCTACAACCCTAGTTGGAAAAGCAAGATGCTATAAGCCCAAGGGCTCCAATAGGGAAAAATAGCCCAGTGAGGAAAGGAAATAAGGAAATAAATAAATGATGAGAATAAATTAACAATATATCATTCTAAAACCAGTAACAGCGTCAAAACAGATATGTCCTACCTAAACTATTAACAACATCAAAAACAGATATATCATATATAAACTATAAAAAGACTTGTGAAGTCGTTTCCCCATTGCTTAAATATTGCATGAACAACCCTTTGATATGGTTAAATAAACAGTTTATAGTGGATTAATTCAACTTTCATATTTCGAGTTAATCAAATTAATATTATAAATATTTGGAATAAAGATAATCGGAAAAACTCAACAGACTTAAGATTCATTAAGACTTAAAATATATATTTAGTTTAAAGGTTTAAAGGCCACTCACGAATGGCAGAGGCAAGGGACAGTGACAGTGCTCCTATCCAGGTCAATGCCCTAGAGACTGACCCAAGCTAGGACCAAGGAGGGCCAGGCAGTGGCTGCTGGTATCTCGGCAGATAGACCTATAGCTCCCCCCACAAGGATGATGAGGTTGCAGCGACCAAAGGAACTTACAAGTTTGATCGGATCTCGAACTCCAGTCTGCCGTTCGCCAGTCAGGGACGTTACCACATCGGCCACCACAACCCCTGTGCAATTGGTTAACAAAACTATTCAAAATTGAAATTTGATATACGAGAAATATTTTGATTTATCGTCATTATCTGAAACATGGTTAAATGACTTAGACAAGCTACGACTACTGAAATGACCCCTCCCTCATATAGGCTTTCCAAGTGCTTCGA
>NW_027169354.1:7500-17500 GCF_036898095.1 Palaemon carinicauda
AAGTTTGACACAATTTCTAAAATGGAAATTGGTTTCAGTTTTGCACTCAGTATAAAATAATATTTACCATTAGCTGTTGAAAACAAGAAGTATATCTATCATTCTGTATCACTAAATAAAAAATATTGGCTATTAAGGACTACGTTTTGAATAATTCCTGAACAAATTGTGAACTTAATTTGTCCCTCGTTTGGTTGAATTATGCTAAATGTTGAAGCCATATTTTATTATACTAAATGTTGAAGCCCGATTTTAATATATTAAATAATGAAGCCAGATCTTAATATACTAAATGTTGAAACCAGATCTTCATATACTAAATGTTGACGCCAGATTTTAATATACTAAATAATGAAGCCAGATCTTAATATACTAAATGTTGAAGCTAGATCTTAATATACTAAATGTTGAAGCCAAATCATAATACACTAAATGTTGAAGCCACCTCTAAATATACTAAATATTGAAGCCAGACCTCAATATACTAACTGTTGAAGCCAGATCTTAATATACTAAATATTGAAGCCATATTTTAATATACTAAATGTTGAAGCCAGATCTTAATATACTAAATGTTGAAGCCAGACCTCAATATACTAAATGTTGAAGCCAGATCTTGATATACTAAATGTTGAAGCCAGATCTTAATATACTAAATGTTGAAGCTAGATCTTAATATACTAAATGTTGAAGCCAAATCATAATACACTAAATGTTGAACCCACCTCTAAATATACTAAATATTGAAGCCAGACCTCAATATACTAACTGTTGAAGCCAGATCTTAATATACTAAATATTGAAGCCATATTTTAATATACTAAATGTTGAAGCCAGATCTTAATATACTAAATGTTGAAGCCAGACCTCAATATACTAAATGTTGAAGCCAGATCTTGATATACTAAATGTTGAAGCCAGATCTTAATATACTAAATGTTGAAGCCAGATCTCAATATACTAAATGTTGAAGCCAGATCTTAATATACTAAATGTTGAAACCAAATCATAATACACTAAATGTTGAAACTAGATCTTAATACACTAAATGTTGAACCCAAATCATAATACACTAAATGTTGAAACTAGATCTTCATAAACTAAATGTTGAAGCCAGATCTTAATATACTAAATAATGAAGCCAGATCTTAATATACTAAATGTTGAAACCAAATCATAATACACTAAATGTTGAAGCTAGATCTTAATACACTAAATGTTGAACCCAAATCATAATACACTAAATGTTGAAGCCAGATATTAATATACTAAATGTTGAAGCCAGATCTTAATATACTAAATGTTGAAACCAAATCATAATACACTAAATGTTGAAGCTAGATCTTAATACACTAAATGTTGAACCCAAATCATAATACACTAAATGTTGAAGCCAGATATTAATATACTAAATGTTGAAGCCAGATCTCAATATACTAAAGGTTGAAGCCAGATCTTAATATACTAAATGTTGAAGCCAGATATTAATATACTAAATGTTGAAGCCAGAACTTAATATACTAAAGGTTGAAGCCATATTTTAATATACTAAATGTAGAAGCCAGATCTTAATATACTAAATGTTGAAGAATGATTTTAATATACTAAATGTTGAGGCCAGATCTTAATACACTAAATGTTGAAGCTAGATCTTAATATACTAAATGTTGAAGCCAGATCTCAATATACTAAATGCTGAAGCCAGATCTTAATATACTAAATGTTGAAGCCAGATATTAATATACTAAATGTTGAAGCCATAACTTAATATACTAAATGTTGAAGCCAGATCTTAATATACTAAGTGTTGAAGCCATATTTTAATATACTAAATGTAGAAGCCAGATCTTAATATACTAAATGTTGAAGTTAGATTTTAATATACTAAATGTTGAGGCCAGATCTTAATACACTAAATGTTGAAGCCAGATCTTAATATACTAAATGTTGAAGCCAGATCTTAATATACTAAATGTTGAAGCCAGATCTTAATATACCAAATGTTGAAGCCAGATCTTAATATACTAAATGTTGAAGAATGATTTTAATATACTAAATGTTGAGGCTAGATCTTAATACACTAAATGTTGAAGCCAGATCTTAATATACTAAATGTTGAAGCCAGATCTCAATATACTAAATGCTGAAGCCAGATCTTAATATACTAAATGTTGAAGCCAAATCTTAATACACTAAATGTTGAAGCCAGATCTTAATATACTAAATGTTGAAACCATATCTTAATATACTAAATGTTGAAGCCAGATTTTAATACAATAAATGTAGAACCCAGATCTTGATATATTAAATGTTGAAGCCATATTTTAATACATTAAATGTTGAAGCCAGATCTTAATATACTAAATCTTGAAGCCAGGTCTTAATATACTAAATATTGAAGCCAGATCCTAATATACTAAATGTTGAAGCCAGATCTTAATATACTAAATGTTGAAACCAGATCTTCATATACTAAATGTTGAAGCCAAATCATAATACACTAAATGTTGAAGCCAGATCTTAATATACTAAATGTTGAAGCCAGATCTTAATATACTAAATCTTGAAGCCATATTTTAATATACTAAATCTTGAAGCCAGATCTTAATATACTAAATGTTGAAGCCAGATCTTAATACAATAAATGATGAAACCAGATCTTGATATACTAAATGTTGAAGCCAGATCTTTATATACTAAATGTTGAAGCCAGACCTTAATAAAATAAATGTTGAATCCAGATCTTGATATACTAAATGTTGAAGCCAGATCTTAATATACTAAATGTTGACGCCATATTTTAATACACTAAACGTTGAAGCCAGATCTTAATATACTAAATGTTGAAGCCAGATTTTAATACAATAAATGTTGAACCCAGATCTTGATATACTAAATGTTGAAGCCATATTTTAATACATTAAATGTTGATGCCAGATCTTAATATACTAAATCTTGAAGCCAGGTCTTAATATACTAAATATTGAAGCCAGATCCTAATATACTAAATGTTGAAGCCAGATCTTAATATACTAAATGTTGAAACCAGATCTTCATATACTAAATGTTGAAGCCAAATCATAATACACTAAATGTTGAAGCCATATCTTAATATACTAAATCTTGAAGCCATATTTTAATATACTAAATGTTGAAGCCAGATCTTAATACAATAAATGATGAAACCAGATCTTGATATACTAAATGTTGAAGCCAGATCTTTATATACTAAATGTTGAAGCCAGATCTTTATATACTAAATGTTGAAGCCAGACCTTAATACAATAAATGTTGAATCCAGATCTTGATATACTAAATGTTGAAGCCAGATCTTAATATACTAAATGTTGACGCCATATTTTAATACACTAAACGTTGAAGCCAGATCTTAATATACTAAATGTTGACGCCATATTTTAATACACTAAACGTTGAAGCCAGATCTTAATATACTAAATGGTAAAGCCAAATTTTAATATTTACAAAAAGGAAAAACCGCAAATAATATAACTCTCATCCGCAAAGGTTGACATCACCAGATGGTAAAATGATATCAGAAAACGTTAGAGCAGCGTGGCTTTGTCTTCGGCTATCCTTTAAGGACGTCTTCGCAAGGGAAACTCCAAGGAAGAAATACGTCGATGGGAGTGTATTCTTCTCCGGCTGGCGACTGAATGCACATTCAAGGAAAACATTCATTAACATGCGAGGCTCAACGAACGAGAGAAAGAATGTTTTGCATAGCTTTTACGGTCGCCCGTGACTTACATTATACATTCTCGAGGATAAAGATGTGGTAATAAAATTAATAATAGAACACGAGATAAATTTGGACACTCTACTTGGTTTTGTTGCATACTATTATTATTATTATTATTATTATTATTATTATTATTATTATTATTATTATTATTATTATTACCTAAGTTACAACCCTAGTTGGAAAACCAGGATATTATAAGCACAATGGCTCCAACAAGGAAAAATAGCCCAGTGAGGAAACGAAACAATGAAATAACTACAAGAGAAGGAATGAACAATCAAAATAATATATTTTAAGAAAAGTAATAACATTAAAATAGAAACTTCAATTTAGACTAAAAAAAAACCTTCAAAAATAACAAGAAGAGAATAAGATAAAAATAGTGTGCCCGAATGTACTCTCAAGCAAGAGAACTATACCACAAGGTAGTGAAAGACCAAGGTACATAGGCTAGAACACTACCCAAGACTAGAGAACAATGGTTTGATTTTGGAGTGTCACTTGACCCTTCAAGGGAAAGAATGAAAAAAATAAAATGGCCTCAAAATATATAATATAAAAAAAGGGACAATTGAAAAGAAAATGAATTTCACTAAGCCAAAGATCTCTATGGAAGCTTAGAGACATAATATAGGTAATAAATTACCACTTCGAAAAACTGTCATATGTAAAATAATCTTTCTAAAATGTACGGTATGGTCCATGTGGTAACAAATAACTGTTTACTATTTAAATAACTTGTAAAATATCTTAAACACCACTTTTGAAATTCTTGAAAAAAAATTACTTCCAGGCACACCACTTCCATGTGGTAACAAGTAACTGTTTACTTTAAATCATTTATATAAAAAATTTCAAGAGTTACCCAATTAAAATCCCTGCCAAAAATTTTAAACACCGCTTTTAAAATAAATAAAAAAAAAAATTACTTCGAAGCACACCATATAGAAAAAAAAAATTACTCCGAAACACACCATATAAAAAACGAAAATAACCAGGACCTACCCTAAGACAGCTACTTCCCAGACAGACAGACAGACATGGCGCATATCAGCCAGCACATTCAAAGCATTGAAGTTTCCGACCCAATTCGCCCAAACCAATTTCTGACGCCGTCGGTGGCCTCAGCAGAGCAGCAGTATCATCAACAGTTAGCCAAAAGAACGGGTCGAGGAGGCGAGGAGCTCGACCGTGCGTAGGAGGGGGGGGGGGGGCGGGGGGTAAAGGGAATGCCAGCTATTTCAGTGCCTGACACACATTGGTTCGTTGTCATGGCAACCGGGACGCAACATCATCATCATCAACAGAAGCATCCTCCTCATCGTACCCATTTCCCTGCCCTCCCCCCTTTCAGCCGCTTTGCGAACGACGTCACTCCAGGAGGAGAGGATAATACGTGGATGCTGATGATGATGATGATCAGGAGGGAATGGAACGAGATTTGTGCGTGTGCATTAATACTCATAAAGCTTATAAGTAGTTATCCTCTTGTCTCCCTCCTTCCCCCTCCCCCCTCCCATTTGCTTCTCTGTGTCTCACTCCTTGTTCCCACTTGTCCATACGATATATCTAGTTACAGACACGCGCGCGCACACTATGCAACAGGATCCGGGTTCACTTACCGGTAAAGGTGAAATGATTAACAAATGTTCAAACTATCATTGCTAGCCTATGCATGGAAAAAATGCAGTATTATTATTATCATTAATAATAATGTGCACATTTATATAAAAATTAGACAGCGGAAATGCCCGGATGCAAAATAAAAGAAATATAACAGACAATCAAGATGCACATTCAAATGCCCCTGAATGAATACAAGCGGAAAATGAATAACAATAAATACATAAATACAGCTATTCCAGTGATGTCCTAATCTAAAAGTCCCTTCTTTTTTTTAGGGTTGTGGTGGCCTGTTGATAACGTCCTTGTCTGGTGATCGCCAGACTGGGGTTCGAGTCCCGCTCAAACTCGTTAGTTCCTTTGGTCGCTGCAATCTCACCATCCTTGTGAGCTATGGGAGCCTATAGGTCTATCTGACGAGTTATCAGCTCCCATTGCCTAGCCCTACTTGATCCTAGTTTGGGTGGAGAGGGGGTTTGGGTGCTGATCATAGGTATATATGGTTAGTCTCTAGGCCCTAGAGACTAACCATATATACCTATGAGTCTAGGGCATTATCCTGCCTGCTAGGGTAATTTTCCTGTCCCCTGCCTGTGCCATTCATGAGGGGCCTTTAAATCCAAATAAAAAGGTAATTTAATCAGGGATATTACAGTACTTCCGGGCATCTCTTTTAACATCTCAGTCTATTGAATCCCACCTCAAAGTAGAAAGGATAATCCTATCTATTATTATTATTACTAGCCAAGCTACAACCCTAGTTGGAAAAGCAAGATGCTATAAGCCCAAGGTCTCCAACAGGGAAAATAGCCCAGTGAGGAAAGGAAATAAGGAAATAAATAAATGATGAGAATAAATTAACAATATATCCCGTCTACTTTTTAGGATATCCCCTACCATTCAATCCCATCCACTATCAAAACATATGTCTATTCTTTATTCAACTTAAGATCGGCTATCACATCGCCACTTAATTAATTTTGATCATAAAATAAACGAAAAACTTATATTTGATAATGTTTAATTTCGCTTTATTATATCCAAAACTATCATATAATAGATAATTCTGACCATCTTTTGCGTTCAGGTCTCCCCGGACATTGCCATCCTGTTCGTAATACTAAGTAGGCATATGCAGTTAATTCTAATAGTCAGGCCTTCTCCATCAGAAGGCTCAATGCTACACAGTATTCTAAAAGTTTTATTCCAGTTGTGACCAAGTTGTGGAATGATCTTTCTAATCAGCTAGTTGAATCAATGGAACTTCAAAAGTTTAAACTTGTAGCTAATGTTTTTATGTTGAACAGGCTGAGATAAGTCTCCTTTTATATATACATATATATATATATATATATATATATATATATATATATATATATATATATATAAAAGGTCTATTTAAATGTAGTAACTGTTCTTAAAATGCTTTATTTTAATTGTTCATTAGTTCTCTTCCAGTTTATATATTTCATTATTTTCTTTCCTCACTGGACTATTTTTCCTTCTTGGAGCTCTTGGGCTTATAACATCCTGATTTTCTAACTAGGGTTGTAGCTTAGCTCTTAAATAATAATAATAATAATAATAATAATAATAATAATAATAATAATAATATACGTATATTTTGTTTAAAAGAGAGTCTACTCCCCAAATAATAATAATAATAATAATAATAATAATAATAATAATAATAATAATAATAATAATAATAATAATAATAATTAGCAATGCTCAAACTGTCAAGCGATGTCAAGAATTCCTGAATTATCTCATATTTTTAAGTATCTATTATTTTCGATCCTATGGACAATTCCAAAACTATCCTGGAATTTGAATTCCACTCGGCAACAGTTTTGGTTTCCAGTTCAATAGCTTAGAATCTAATTACGCAGAGCAATAAAAATGTACATGGCATTGGTATTGTTGTAATTACCTTTAATATTAGTTTGTAATTTAATTCCATTATGGGGAGACATAAAACATTATAGCTCATTATCATCATTGCGGAGATTATCAGAATTAATAGGGTTATCAATACCTATAATGACATCCTCATTGCAATCTTAATCTCTCCCTTAATGTGGCAACTTTTATATGTTTTAAGTTTCTCACTAAAAACTATATAATTTCCAGAGAGAGAGAGAGAGAGAGAGAGAGAGAGAGAGAGAGAGAGAGAGAGAGAGAGAGAGAGAGAGTCTGCCCCATACACTATTTTAGGTATATCATTATCAGTTAGGTTCAAAGGTTTTTGTAAACTACAGATGCAGAAGCAGAAGAGAGAGAGAGAGAGAGAGAGAGAGAGAGAGAGAGAGAGAGAGAGAGAGAGAGAGAGAGAGAGAGAGAGAGAGAGAGAGATATCCATGCACGATTTTAGGTAAAACATTATCAGTTAGGTTCGAAGGATTTGTAAACTACAGAAGCAGAAGAGAGAGAGAGAGAGAGAGAGAGAGAGAGAGAGAGAGAGAGAGAGAGAGAGAGAGAGAGAGAGAGATCCATACACGATTTTAGGTAAAACATTATCAGTTAGCTTCAAAGGATTTGTAAACTACAGAAGCAGAAAAGAGAGAGAGAGAGAGAGAGAGAGAGAGAGAGAGAGAGAGAGAGAGAGAGAGAGAGAGAGAGAGAGAGAGAGAGAGAGAGAGAGAGAGCCCTATCGATTCTTTTCTCACTACTTCAGAAGGCAATTTGACTTCGGTCTTGTCTCAATGGAGAGGTTTCATCCAGATGAAAAGCCAGCCACATTTCCTTTTGTTTTGTTTTTTTACGATGGCACAGTTCCCAAAGCATCTTAATTAACGTTCCGGCAACGGCGGGGAATCCCCTGATGGATGTGTCGGGCGAATTACAATCTTTTTCTACCTATTGCTCGAAAATCAGGATTCTTCAAAAACTGGTATGTGAATCTGGATTTGATAAATGGAGAGACTTGTGAAATAAGGCTTATTAAGGTCTGTATTTTATTAATTGACATACCAGAGATATGAAGGAGTATGGTAAGAAATACACACACACACACACACACACATATATATATATATATACATATATATATATATATATATATATATATATATATATATATATATATATATATATATATATATGTGTGTGTGTGTGTGTGTGTGCGCGCCTATCTCATACTGGGAACGAACCCTAACCCCTTTAAATGAAAGTCGAGGTCACGCATGATTGGTAGCAACCTTGCCTTTCATTTGAAGGAGGCTAGGGTTGGATCCCAGTATGATATAGAAATTTATTTCTATTTCAGCACGATATTGAGTTGATTTTCATCCATATACTTATATATATATATATATATATATATATATATATATATATATATATATATATATATATATATATATACATATATATATATATATATATATATATATATAATATATATATATATATATATATATATATATATATATATATATATATTTATTTATATATCACCAAATGTCGCTTTTTCAGTCTGCCTTCGCTCATGACATATTTCTTAATTAATGTTGACTCAAATCGTTTCCAGAAAACGTTTTCAGGCAGTTAACAGTTTATTATTGATTAATTGGCTTCTTTTCTCAGAAAAGAAAATTGAAATGTCTCTGAATATACGGTTGAACTGATCGCTATATAACTAGAGGTAACCTATGCATAGAACGTAAAGCATTATTTTATTGATATAGTAACACCAATTTCATACAAAACTTTTTGGTCAGGCAGAGAGGCATTGCCAGACGTTTACCTACACGGTCTCTCCCAGTCCCTCGGTAGGGGGGTAGGAGTAGCTATACCTTGGTGCAAAGGCTGCCGTGTTGAAGTTAGGGAAGGGGGAGGGGGTGGAAAGGGTTGAATAAGTGTGCGTACGTATGTGTGCATATCTGTCTGAATGATATCATTTAGCCGTCATTTTTTGGGTCGCGTACACTAGCAAGCGTATAATTCACGACCCGTTTCTTATTTAGCAAGAATTATATCGAGTCATCTACACTAAACAAGAATTATACCTTTTACATTAAAATACTTTGAGTGAAGAATGTGATTACCTAACAATTCCTTTGTACATAACTACGATGTATAAAGCATTTGCATAATAACCTAAAGACGAAAAAAATCACACAAAAACTTACCAAGAAATCGACCATTCAAAATATATGAGACATTTAATGAACACCGGATCGTGAATATAAACTCCTAAACCTAAAAACAAATTTAGAAATCCTTCCTAAACTTCCAACTCACTCTTGGATCTAGGTGTGACCCCTGACCTCGTATCCAACCCTCCCTAAATCTGAGCTAAGTTATAAGTGTTGACTTCTGAAGGCGAGGTTAAGGTTTGAGGTTAAGGTTTGAGGTTAAGGTTTAAGGTTAAAAGGTTGCTTATGAATGGCTGAGCCCAGGGACAGTGACAATACCCAAGCAGGACAATGCACTGGAGACTAACCATATATACATATGATCAGATCCCAAGCCCCTTCTCCATCAATCTAGGACCAGGGAGGGCTAGGCAATGGCTGCTAATGACTCAGACAGGCCCATCCTTAGCTCACAAGGGGCTAGGACCAGGGAGGGCTAGGCAATGGCTGCTAATGACTCAGACAGGCCCATGCC
>NW_027169354.1:22500-25000 GCF_036898095.1 Palaemon carinicauda
TCCTATTCTTAACAGATTCTCCTCTGTCCTCACACACCTGACAACACTGAGGTTACTAAACAATTTTTCTTTGCTCAAGGGGTTAACTACTGCACTGTATTTTTTCTGTGGCTACTTTCCTCTTGGTAAGGGTAGAAGAGACTCTTTAGCTATGGTAAGCAGCTCTTCTAGGAGAAGGACACTCCAAAATCAAACCACTGTTCTCTAGTCTTGGGTAGTGCCATAGCCTCTGTACCATGGTCTTCCACTGTCTTGGGTTATAGTTCTCTTGCTTGAGGGTACAATCAGGCACACTATTCTATCTGATTTCTCTTCCTCTTGTTTTGTTAAAGTTTTCAAAGTTTATATAGGAAATATTTATTTTAATGTTGTTACTCTTCTTGAAATATTTTATTTTTCCTTCTTTCCTTTCCTTACTGGGCTATTTTCCTTGTTGGGGCCCCTGGGCTTATAGCATTCTGCTTTTCCAACTAGTGTTGAAGCTTAGCAAATAATAATAATAATACAGTTATCTCCTAAGTTACCACTTGACATATTAACCTGGAGCTGCTACTTGAATTACTTCTAGCCTTGTTGCTCCCTAAGTTTCCACTTGATATTCTATCAACTAAATTATTCCTACGGTTATCTCCTAAGTTACCACTTGACATATTAACCCGGAGCTACTACTTGAACGACAGCTAGCCCTGTTGTTTCCTGAGATCCCACTTGAAATTTTATCAAATTAATAATTCATTGAGTTGCCACTTATCACCTAAAATAACCCTCGCTCTGTTTTTTTTTTTTTTTCATTCACCTTCACTATTTTATGAAATTTCTCTTTCTCTTGTTTTATGAAGTTTTTATATTTTATATATGAAAGATATAATTCAATGTTGTTACTGTTCTTAAAATATTTTTTCCATTGTCCATTACTTCGCGTCTACTTTGTTTATTTCCTTGTTTCCTTTCCTCACTGGAGCACTTGGGCTTATAGCATCCTGCTTTCCCAACTAGGGTTGTAGCTTAGCTTATAATAATAATAATAATAATAATAATAATAATAATAATAATAATAATAATAATAATAATAATAATAATAATCTCCTCCTATGCCTATTGACGCCAAGGGCCTAAATCAGATTTCGCCAGCGTTTAAATCAATACTTCTCCATTCACCGTCATCTACTTCCCGCCTCATAGTCCACAGAAGATCCAGGCCTACATGGCTGAGGACTATAATAATAATAATAACAACAACAACAACAACAACAACAACAACAATAATAATAATAATAATAATAGTAAATCATTTGCTTCTACACTTATTGGCGCCAAGGCCCTCAATTAGACTTCGCCAGTCATCTCTATCTTGAGCTTTAATAATAATAATAATAATAATAATAATCAGAATAATAATAATAATTATTATTATCCCAATGCATTTCCTCTCACCATGTTATCTCCTACGTTGTTTTCCTCACTTCCACCATTATCACAGTGACTGACCCCGAAGATGACATCACAAGGAGCATCCACGTGAGCGGAACACAAGCCCACGAACGTTGTCAACATTTCTTTCTTTGATGTTGGATTTAAACGATCGTTTATATTTCGGCGTCGTTTCACACCGAACGAGAGGGGAGGGGGGGGGGGGGCGCCCGGCCATTGAAGGAAATTTTGGGAATATCTAAACCGTGGATGATGATGATTATAGTTTTCCGTTATTTGTTATAAAAATAGAAACAGAGGACTTATTTTTTTTGTCTGCCTTCGTGGAAATCTTTGGCAGAAGAAGCCATGTCTTTGGGTATTTTTTAACTTTTTTATTTTTATGAATCTATTCTAAACTGCTCTCTTTCTTCTCTAATTAATTTACAAAATGATAAACGGCTGGCAATCGTTAGTTGGTGTACATTTATCGTTTAAATAACTGATGAGAATATTTGTCATTTTCTACAGGTTCAAATAAATAGGCCTATAAACGATATGGGTTGATATGGAGCAGGAGCCCGTGCTTGGAAAAACAACAACAAATACAGTATATCAAAACTGTATTCCTCTCTCTCTCTCAGTAACAAAATATTTTCCGTATCAAACCGTGAAAAGTGGTACATAATTTTCCTGGATTTATTATTTACATAAATGAATTGATTCTCTCTCTCTCTCTCTCTCTCTCTCTCTCTCTCTCTCTCTCTCTCTCTCTCTCTCTCTCTCTCTCTCTCTCTCTCCTTCCAGTTATCGTCATTTTCTATATACAAATGCTGCCATGATAATATGATTTGTAAAGTGACTTCCGGATTGAAATAAAAATTTCAAATTTTTTACAGACATTTCTCTCAGAATTATAACTGATAAAAAAAAAAACTAATTGACATCTGAATTGCAGTTCAAGTCTGACTGAATAATTGAATATTCCTAATTACGTGTGGAGGGAACAAAAGAGTAATGCTCACAACCTTTTCTTCACCTTTCTCTGGTTACTTATCATTATAAAGGAAAAAAGGTAACAAATTAACTT
>NW_027169356.1:2500-5000 GCF_036898095.1 Palaemon carinicauda
TATTATTATTATTATTATTTTTATTATTATTATTATTATTATTATTATTATTATTATTATGCCCCCTGTGGCCGCGGGGGCATAAAACAATTAGAATAGCGCCAACGTTATCCCTGCGTGTCGTAAGAGGCGACTAAAAGGGACGGGACGAGGGGGCTGGGAACCCCCTCTCCTGTAAAAGTATCCTGTGAGACAGCAACAAAGAGATGGAGCTGGGGGGAGAGTGACTGCTCCCCGCACTCTAGTTTTGGGGTGTTTGAATGTGCGTGGATGTAGTACGATAGAGAGTAAAAGATGTGAGATTGGAAGTATGTTTAGAAGTAGAAGGATGGATGTATTGGCCTTGTGTGAGACAAAGATGAAAGGAAAGGGTGAAGTGATGTTTGGTGAAATGTCTGGTAGAGTGTCTGGGATTGAAAGGGGAAGAGCGAGAGAGGGTGTGGCTTTATTGTTGAGTGAATGGATGACAGGTAAAGTAGTGGAATGGAAGGAGATATCATCTAGGTTAATGTGGGTAAGGGTTAGGTTGGGTAGGGAATGTTGGGCGTTTGTCAGTGCGTATGGGCCAGGTAGTGAGAAAAGTGAAGAAGAGCGGAATGAGTTCTGGAATGAATTAACTAGGTGTGTAGAAGGACTGGGTAGAAGGAATTATGTAGTTGTTATGGGTGACTTAAATGCTAGAGTGGGTGCTGGAGAGGTAGAAGGTGTCATTGGGAAATATGGCGTACCAGGTGAAAATGAGAGTGGTGAGAGACTGGTAGATATGTGTGTTGAACAAGAGATGGTAATAAGTGCTAGCTTTTTTAAAAAGAAAGATAAAAATAAGTATACATGGGTAAGAGTGGCAAATGGAAGAGTAGTAGAAAGGGCATTAATGGATTATGTGTTGATAGCTAAAAGAATGTTTGGAAGATTGAAAGACGTGCACGTGTTTAGGGGTATGGCTAACGGTATGTCTGATCATTTTTTGGTGGAAGGAAAATTAGTTGTAGCAAAAGAGTGGGGGAATAGAGTAGGTGGATGTAAAAGGGAGCTAGTGAGGGTTGAAGAGCTAATAAAACCGGGGGTAAAAAGTAAATATCAGGAAAGGTTGAAAATGGCATATGACGAGGTGAGAGTAAGAGAAACTGGTAATTTAGAGGAGGAGTGGAAGTTAGCAAAAGAAAATTTTGTTGGGATTGCAAGTGATGTATGTGGCAAGAAGGTTGTTGGAGGCAGCATGAGGAAGGGCAGTGAATGGTGGAATGAAGGAGTGAAGGTAAAAGTGGAAGAGAAAAAGAGGGCTTTTGAAGAATGGCTGCAGAGTAATAGTATAGAGAAGTATGAAAAATATAGAGAGCAAAAGGTGGAAGTAAAGCGCAAGGTACGTGAGGCAAAGAGGGCAGCTGACCTGAGGTGGGGTCAGGGACTGGGTCAGTCATATGAAGAGAATAAGAAGAAGTTTTGGAAAGAAGTGAAGAGAGTAAGGAAGGCCGGCGCAAGAATTGAAGAGACAGTGAAAGATGGAAATGGAAGGTTGTTAAAAGGAGAGGAGGCAAGGAAAAGGTGGGCGGAATATTTTGAAAGTTTGCTGAATGTTGAGGATAATAGGGAGGCAGATATAATTGCGGTTCCAGGTGTTGAGGTGCCAGTGATGGGAGATGAGAATGAGAGAGAGATTACAATAGAGGAAGTGAGGAGAGCACTAGATGAAACGAGAGTAGGAAAAGCATCGGGTATGGATGGTGTGAAAGCTGAGATGTTGAAGGAAGGGGGTGTGACTGTACTTGAATGGTTGGTGAGATTGTTTAATGTGTGTTTTGTGTTGTCAATGGTACCAGTAGATTGGGTTTGTGCATGTATTGTACCACTATATAAGGGTAAGGGAGATGTGCATGAGTGTTGTAATTCAAGAGGTATTAGTTTGTTGAGTGTAGTTGGAAAAGTGTATGGTAGAATACTGATTAATAGGATTAAGGATAAAACAGAGAATGCAATCTTGGAAGTACAGGGTGGTTTTAGAAGAGGTAGGGGTTGTATGAATCAGATTTTTACAGTTAGGCAGATATGCGAGAAATATTTAGCAAAAGGTAAGGAGGTGTATGTTGCGTTTATGGATCTGGAGAAAGCATATGATAGAGTTGATAGGGAAGCAATGTGGAATGTGATGAGGTTATATGGAGTTGGTGGAAGGTTGTTGCAAGCAGTGAAAAGTTTTTACACAGGTAGTAAAGCATGTGTTAGAATAGGAAATGAGGTGAGCGATTGGTTTCCGGTGAGAGTGGGGCTGAGACAGGGATGTGTGATGTCGCCGTGGTTGTTTAACTTGTATGTTGATGGAGTGGTGAGAGAGGTGAATGCTAGAGTGCTTGGACGAGGATTAAAACTGGTAGGCGAGAATGATCATGAATGGGAGGTAAATCAGTTGTTGTTTGCGGATGATACTGTACTGGTAGCAGACACAGAAGAGAAGCTTGACCGACTAGTGACAGAATTTGGAAGGGTGTGTGAGAGAAGGAAG